>NW_024412442.1:5211875-5250347 GCF_014898765.1 Herpailurus yagouaroundi
AAACCCAAAAGGAATGCGCTGGTATAATAATGACTAATTAGTCATAATAATGACTAATTAGTCACAATAATGACTAATACCTAAGGATTTACCAACCAGGTGGAGTCATAGCCTAGAAAACTAGAGAGAAAATGGTATGAGTGGTTTGAACACAGGAGAATCCTTGTATCATTCAAGAGAAGGACAGAGCAATGGTGAACATTACATACTAGCCATACCTATTACAAATCTAAAGTTAATCATTAAAATAGAAAAAGGGAAAAATTCTAAATAAGGGATGGCAGAAATGCAATTCGCATGACAGAAGGAAAAGAAAGAAAAATGACATATTGATGCAAAATCAAAGAGAGATTTCAGATGTGTAAAAATTTAAGACAAATAAGATACGCTTACGTACTTGTATGAATAAAATATATATAATAAATTATAGACACATAAGCAGTGAGGGTGTACACGGCCAACCTCAAGAGATGATGGTGGGAGGGAAAGAATGACAAGGATACCAAAGAGCCTTGAATTGTATCTATCATGTTTTATTTCCAAATAAACACATGAATAATTTATCAGATTCAAATATGGCAAAGTATTGAAGTGCACTATCCAGTATTCTATCCTTCGATGGGCTATCATTTTATTAATTAACAAAAGAGAGAGGGGGGAAAACAGGTTCCGAAATGTTAATTCACCTTCCCAAGATCATGGTCCTTGAGGGAAGAATCTGGGGAAATACAGAAATGGCTGCTTCTTTTTTCCATCAACAAGGACAGACCTAGCACGTGGCAATGGTGTTCAGAAGACTGGAAATAGCTAGGAGGGTTCCTGGAGGGAAGGGCCCTCTGGCAGTGGCCTGTTATTAAATGCCACCGTTTAACAGGGTGGCACAGGGCTGCATTTGGCATCCAGTGGTCTGTTCCAGCTGTAAAGAGGCAAAAATCCCAAGGGAAGCGGAGGCTGTGACCTAAGGAAAGCTAGAGATCATCTAGTTCAATGGTCTCAGTTTACAAATTCAGAACCAGAGACCCAGAGAGGTTAGCTGGCTTGCTCAGAGTTATATAATCGGTGAGTGGTTGACCCCACATGTAATGCTATGCCAATTATACCAAGCATTCTAAACTCTGGCCAAGAAGTAACAGAGCCTTCTTGGAATGACAACGGGGACAGGGATCACCGCGCTGAGGCTATTGCTAATGACAGTGGAAACAAGATGGTGGCAGCACTGATGACAGCAGCTAACTTTCTTTGAGCGTAATTTAAATTCTAGGCACTCGTTCAAATGCTTTATAACAATCCCCTTGATTATTCCTCTCAACGACCAAAAAAAGAGTCAGGTAGAATCACCACCTCCATTTCTGATTACAGGAGAACCTCTGAGGGTCTCATGATCTGTCAGTGACAAGTGGACCCTAACCCATGTCGACTGATTTCTGAGCTTGAACTCTTACCCACATGCCACGCTGAAGACTCAAATGTCAGGGGGCAGGGGGCAAGGGGCAAGGGGAGCTCAGCCCCATCTGTCAGGTTCCACTGAGTCTTAGATTTTTTTCCTATTACCTCTGATGCAAAGTGTGGGTGTGGCTTAGAATATGACACCATCTGATGCCTGTGTGGATTCTGCGTGGTTTCGAGTCAGGTGTAGAGCTTGAAGCCACAGTGAGTCAGAGTGGGATGGACTGACTCATGAGTTACTGGACTACACCTGCAGTAACTTAACTTAAACACAAGTGTAGTTTTCGTGTACATAAGGAAAGAGCACTTCTGTCAAGAGTACAACATTTTGCCCTCTCTCTGGTGTGGAAAAACTATTATCATGGCCAAAAAAAAAAAAAAAAAAAAAAACAGTGAGTGAGCCAAAGAATACAGAATAATTTGCTTCATGTCAACCAACAAAAGTGAAAGCAATCCATGACTTCAATACTTCTGGTAATGAGATGCTATTGGTTAATGGGGTTAATGGACGTTGATGATATAGATTGTATCATTATCTATGACTCGACTGTCTCCAGAGAACAAGGAAATGGAGCTTGTTACTTCCAGAGGCAGAACTCAAAAGCCAAGTTCTGGAGTCAGGGGGCCAAGGTCACATCGCAGCTTTGTCATTCAATTATCTACCATGGGCTTACCCAGTACTCATATTAGGCACGCTAAAATTTAAAAATAATGGTCAAAAATTCATGTCAAAATTACCAGTATTTTAATGGTCTGCTGGACATCCTTGAAAAAATAAAGCAACAATTCCCAGTATGTATAAATTTTACATGAGTGAAAACAAGGATCTGAAAAGCTGTTATGGACACACAGAGATCGCTGACTATGTAATCTTTCTTCCAAATATAAAAATGATATGATTTGCCAAGAAGCATAGCTATTACTCAAAAGGATACATAGTACCCAGAAGATTTTCTATCTCAAAGTAACATAAAACTTTACAGTTTTTAGAGGGAAACAAGTAAAACAAATCAATCTGATTTGTGAACGGTTAGAGTTTCTTGTGTGCAACAATGAAACTCAAAGAAAAGATCAAAAAGGAACGTAGATACTCAGGGTGAAAAACAGGTTACACCTATGGGACATCAAAACATTAAAAAAAAAATAAGGAAATAAGACGGGTTAACCTAATAGGCTTCCTTTACTGAATTTAGATAGATAGAAATCACAAAATGGCAGCTCACAGGTCAAATCGTTTGCAGAAGTGTTTTGTTGTTGTTGTTGTTTTGCTTTGTTTTTTGCTTGCAGAGCTTTTTTTTTTTTTAATCAAGTTACAAAATCACATTTCATATTTGTTTTCCCAAAACCTAAGTTTTTTTCTGCTTAAAAAACTGTAGCAATGAGCTAGTGTTCAGTAATTGCTGTACTCTTGACGTAAGGGCTTCTACTTACCCACCTCACTTTACTCATTTACATTACCAGCCTGCAACCCTTGTAGACAAGTGAGTTCATAACCCTTTCCCCATTGCCAAACAGATCCAAGCAGAGAAAGTGACCCATCCCAAGAAGCGATTACCTGATTAGGCATCATTAGAGAGAGACTCATTTGTTTGTTGGTTCGTTCATTCATTCATTCATTCATTCATTCAGTAAATGCATGTTGAGTATCTGAAAAGTACCAGATACTGAGCCCAAATCAGAATGTAAGTATATGGACTTCTTCTCATCAAGGCAACACGCAGCCATAAGATGTATGTAATAAAGAGATGTGAGAACAAAACATTGATGAATGGAAATCACATGAGAAATTCTAAGAAGTGCTAACAGTGACAAGGGTCCAAAGGAAGGTTTGAAAAAGGAAGGGGTGGTCTGCAGAGTAAAACTATGGCTGAGAAGCGACAGAAAAGACCAGACAGAAAAGAAAGAGCATACTCTGATGCAAGTAGCAAACCCCTGGTGACATGTAAGAGGGCACTTAGAGGAGGCTGAGAAAGTCGGGCTGAGTAGCGAGAAAGTAAGAGCAAAGGGCACAAGAAAGAAAGAAACTGCTGGGGGAGAGAGGGGGTGTAGGGCGACAGCGGGGGTGAGGAGACAGTGTACGGAGGACTGAATACGGACAAAAGAGAATTTGGCACCAAAAAGTTCACGAGAATAGCCATATGCTAGAATGAATTCAGTCTAGACGGAATACCATTAAATGTTGACCTCAGAGAAAATTTGGTAACTTTTCCATCAACTGTATCTTCAGGGTCACTTCTTTTTTTTTTTTTCAGGGTCACTTCTTAAGACACATTCTAGGAAGGGGTTACCACCACCGAAGCTTTCTTTAATTGGCACCAAAATTCAGTGGCAATAAGCTAACAAGAGGAAATCTGTCAATTTCCAGTTATGTTTTATTGTCTGGTGTTCCACTTGTGATCTCAATCAGAGACGATTGAAAATGTTTCTGTTTCTTTGACTCTTTTGGAAATGACGTTTTTCACACAGGCATTTAATCTTGGACCAAAGGAATCAGGTGGCATTATTCTCTAGCATCCTCTACAGATAATCAAGGGAAAGAAACATTCAAGCACCAATGCTGTCTCTGCCCGTTATACTGAAAAGCTAGTGCCTATCGCATTCTTTTGTGCGTGTATAGTGAATATGGTATTTCTTCCGACTTTGCTGTTGGAAAAAAGCGAACGGAAAGTACATGCTCATCAGATAAGGATCAAATGAACCGCATACAAGAAAAGAAAAAAAGAAAGTCAAATGCATTTAGTTCTATTTGGTTCTGAATCTTCATTAGCTAATGTGGTGTACTTAGGAGGACTTATCAGATCCGTTTCATGTCTATAGCTGTGTAAGGGTGGGAACAGAAAAAGAAAAGTTGCTCTGTGATTGTGGCTTAAAAATTAAAACTCCCTGAGTTATTTCTTCATAGCAATCTTAAACAAAATGCTTCTAATGTAATTTTTAAAAGAAGGCATAATTTGAAATGGAAGCAAAACTCAGTGTTCCAAATATTTTGGGAACGAATTACAGCCTATTGCGGTTCCTCTCTAGCAGACGCTCCTGCACCTGGAATTTGATACCAAAATAAAAGTTTATTGGTTATTTCTGATTCAAGTATGTATGTGTGTGTACACACACACATACCCTGCACTGAGTTTTGAAAAGTCTCATCTATATATACTGATAATTCAGATGTGTTGTTTATTGGAAAACAAGAAGAGAATACCCAAATATATCTGCCAAATTTGTCATGCATTCTGTAAAATGTGTAGCCCAAAATCAACTGGGTTTTTCTTCCATAGTAGGTGGGAAGAAATCCCAAGTGCTTGCTTCTCGAGGCTTTACAAGTAGAATTTCCGGGACCTTGCAATATACGTCTCTGGGTCCATCCATGGTTAATGTTCATGTGCATTATCTCCACCACCGGGAGGACAACCACTACCCAGACGTGAATCCCAGCCAGTCTCCACTGCCTTCTGATCCTTGGTTTGTACAGTCGGTTCAGGGATTTCCAAATTCTCAACCAATCACCTTCCTAGGATTCCGAGCAAAACTACCGCACAAAGTAAGCTTAGCAGAGACTTTCCCCTCCCTTTTAGAGTCTTTATAGAGATTGTGGTTACTGAGCACAAAGCTAGGAAATTTTTCCATTACTGTAAAAACGTTATACTACAGAAGCTAATCCATTTATCTTAAAGCCTATGTAAATGCATTACAAGTCCACATGGAAATAAATAAAAACGATTATTAAGCCTCTGTGTCTGGTATTAGGATAAACACTAATTAAAGGGCCTCTTTTGCTAGAAGCTCAATATTTAAGACGGGAATTTATGTCATGCGCAAACCAAAACCGTGTCCGATGTGATCTACTCACCCTTGCAAGGCCTTCTCTCCAAACCAGTCTCCTTTCCCTAAAGTTCTAAGGAAGACCGGGTCTTCACTTGGTGAGTCTTCCCGAGTGACATTTACCTGCCAAGGGAAACAATAAAAGTCTCTATCCACTGCACACACGGATTGATCAAATGAACACTAACCGATGATGTTAATTCCACTTGTTTCCACTTTTAAAGAAAACGCATACATTACCACGAAAAGGACCAACACAATATCACACATGTCCATGCACATCACAAGAAATGCCCATCAAATACTGTTAGGCTGTTTCGAGCTGTTTTCAAGAAGTAATAAATTATCCAGAAATCTGAATTTCACTTACTTCTCATTCTTGTTCTTGTTTCCTACCTCCTGTGAGGCAAGCACTATGAAAAATTAAGTGAGCCTTCCTCCAACCTTTTGTAATGTGTTTATGTGTTTGGGTTTTTAAAAAACATGCATAGCATAATACAGTATGTATCTTACTGTAAGATAAATGTAAGTATGCAACTTACATTTTTTTTCCCCTTAACATTGTTTTATTACTTGTTCCATGCTCTTAGATATGAATCTAGTCCATTCATTTTCATGTTCCAGGGCCTTTTTCCATTCTCTGTTTACTCATCCATTTCCTTACAGGTGGACGTTTATATTGTTTTTGCTGCAGTAAACGTCTTTCTACACACCTCTCATGCACGTCCCCATTCCACAAAGACACGCTTGTCTCTTCCACTCACAGGTTAATGAAGCCTTTTTAGAGGTCCCTAACCCAAGACAGTCCTTAAGGTCCACATGCTTTGTTCAGTAGCATTTCAGTTTTTAAAACTAATAAAATTCAGTTTTCACCTAATAAAGAGCTGTAAGTTTTTTTTCTATTTTTTTGATTTTTATTTTAGAGAGAAAGTGCTGATGAGTAGGGAAGAGGAGCAGATTTTTTTTAAATGTTTATTTGAGAGAGAGTGAGAGAGCAGGGGAGGAGCACAGAGAGAGGGAAAATCCCAAGGAGGCTCTGCACTGACAGCACAGAGTCCAACACGGGGCTCAGTCTCACAAACCATGAGATCATAGCCGGAGTCAAAACCAAGAGTCCATCGCTTAACCTACTGAGCCAACCAGGTGACCCACAAGAGAGCGCCTTAAGCAGACTCCATGCTCAGTGTGGACCACTACCCAAGGCTCAATCCCACAACCCTGGGATCATGACCTGAGCTGAAATAGAGTCAGACACTCAACCAACTGAGCTATCCAGGTGCCCAAGAGCTGTAAGTTGTTTGAACGGAAAAACTTTACTGCCCAAACAAGATATCTTGGCCCCTAAGGACTTGTGTCCACAGAAGGAAAATAATAATGAGTTTGTTGTATGAATGAAGACCTAAATGTAGGAAGCTGTAACTTAATTCACTTCCCCCTCAGGTTCTACTAATATTCACAATACTGGCTATGTTTCACCTAGAATGGTTAAATAGTTAAAACTCACCTACCTGGAAAATGTATGGTGGTAGAAAAAATTCATTTTTTTTAATCAGTAGGGTTTTAAGTGTATTTATTTATTTATTTTTTTAAATTTTTTTTTCAACGTTTTTTATTTATTTTTGGGACAGAGAGAGACAGAGCATGAATGGGGGAGGGGCAGAGAGAGAGGGAGACACAGAATCGGAAACAGGCTCCAGGCTCCGAGCCATCAGCCCAGAGCCTGATGCGGGGCTCGAACTCACGGACCGCGAGATCGTGACCTGGCTGAAGTCGGACGCTTAACCGACTGCGCCACCCAGGCGCCCCAAGTTTATTTATTTTTGAGAAAGAGAGCAAGTGGGGGAGGAGCAGGGAAAAAGGAAGACAGAGGATCCCAAGGAGGTTCCAGGCTGTCAGTGCAGAGCTCAACACGGGGCTTAAACACATGCACCTGGAGATCATGACCTGAGCCAAATTCAACAGTTGGACATTTAAGCAAGTGAGCCACCCAGATGCCCCAGAAAAAATTAATTTCTTAAAAAAATGCTAGACACTTAAGCACATTTAAAAATACTATGCTTTGGGTTTCTGAGTTTAGACATTAGATGACAAAGAACAGGACTTTTGTAAGTAAGAATGTATGTGCAAGGTGGAGGGAATTCAATTATTATTCTCCACTGATGCATTTGATTACTTTTCCACACTGTATCAAAACCATGGGGATGTAGTCTTTAACCCTCTTAAACCAAGCTATATCACACAGATGCTCATTTGCATGCTGATAAAGCTTTTACAGATGTGAATAGAAATACACTACCGCATTGATTCTCAAACTTTGTGGTAGGGGGCTTTACTTAAAATAAAGGCTACTGAACTTATTAGATATGTCTCCTAAGACAAAGGAAACAAAAGCAAAAATGAACTATTGGTACTACATCGAGATAAAAACCTTCTTCACGGTGGAGGAAATAATCAACAAAACGAAAAGGCAGCCTATGGAATGGGAGACAATTTTTGCAAACGACCCGATAAAGGGTTAGTATCCAAAATCTATAAAGAACTTATCAAACTCAACATCCAAAAACCAAATAATCCAGTTAAAAAATGGGCAGAAGACACTAATAGATGTTTTTTCAAAGACGACATCCGGATGGCCAACAAACACATGAAAAGATGTTCAACATCACTGATCATCAGGGAAATAGAAATCAAAACTCCAATGAGTTACCACCTCACACCTGTCAGAATGGCTAAAGTCAACAACACAAGAAACAACAGGTGTTGGCAAGGATGTGGAGAAAGGGGGAACCATGCAAAACTAACATCACACTGTATGTTAACTAACTGGAATCTGAGTAAAAGCTTGGAAGAGAAAAATAAAATAAGGCCTACTTGACTGTCATTCTTGAGGTTCTAATCTATTGGGACTTGGAAATCTGCATTTCAAAAGATTAGTATAGGTGTCTTAGATGCAAATGTTCCATAGATCAAACTTTGACAGACATGGATCCATTGTTTTATTTCTGAACCTCAGTTTTCGCAACTGTACAATAAATAGGCAACGCAACAAAACTATCTTTCAGTCCTGACTATTAAAAAACAAGGCATGAACTAAGGTGTAATATACTAAAAGATCATTAGTTCAAAGTTAGATATAAAGATACATTATATAATTGTACATTTGTCTTGTGGTTAACAACAACAACAAAAAGATTAAAAATTTGAAATGCCAGGTTTATGCAAGGCATGGAAAGATTTCAGTGGATTTTGAAATATCTTTACAGAAATGTTACTGAAATGCAGGAACAGAGGCATAAAAAGTGGGCCACCTATTGAATAGACCACTTTCTGCTTATATGATAAGTGTGAAGAAAACCCTATCTGCATAATCCATATATGTGAAAAGATAAGCAGGTCAAAGAACAAGAAGAAAGCTTTCCTTTAAAGTTGCAATTTCTACACTTTTTCTTTTTACATATAATGAATCATTCTAAATATGCAGACATCAGGCATGGACATTTGCATCTTTAATTCTAAAAAAAATAAGTTAGGATAGAGAAAGTTAAATATGCAGAGATAACCTCTCTAACCTTGGCCTATATTACTTACTATTTTTCCTTAAACCACAAAGTACTTTATGACCCACAATGCTAGGGGAAAGGAGTACCTATGGAGCCTTTAAAAAAAATTTTTTTTTTTAACGTTTATTTATTTTTGAGACAGAGAGACAGAGCATGAACAGGGGAGGGGCAGAGAGAGAGGGAGACACAGAATCTGAAACAGGCTCCAGGCTCTTAGCTGTCAGCACAGAGCCTGACGCGGGGCTTGAACTCACGGACCGTGAGATCGTGACCTGAGCCGAAGTCGGATGCTTAACCGACTGAGCCACCCGGGCACCCCAACTTATGGAGTTTTAAAGACAGTAATACTTGGTCTGTCTGACCCGTGTTACCTCATCACCTCAACTAAAAAATGGGAGAGTTATCTCAAAAGAGGGTGTGTGCGTGTATGAATTAAATAAGGAAATCTCATGTGAAAAGCATCCTCTTAATAGTAAATGCTCAAAAAGGTTGGTGACTTTCCTCATATTTTCTCCCTTTCTTCTACTACTCATGTTTCAGAAATTCATGCATTTAGTTGTAAAATAAATATCCCCTTATCACTACTATCGCTCTTTCATTGTTGCTATGAAACGCTATTTAGAGCAGAAACTTCTTTTCCTTCTAGAGAAATAACAGTGTGTGTTCTAATGTTTTCACTTACCTATGTATTAACTTGTTTTCTGAAAGACATATGTGGGGTCTAGTGATTTGAGTTTTTTAAACTAGTTAAGTTTATTTATTTGAGAGAGAGAGAGAGAGAGAATGAATGAATGAATGAATGAATGAATGTGAGTGGAGGAGAGGTGGAGAAAGAGTGAGAGAGAAAATCCCAACCAGGCTCCGCACTGTCAGCACAGAGACCGACGTGGGGCTCCAACTCATGAACCTTGAGATCATGACCTGAGCCGAAACCAAGAGTCAGACGCTTAACCGACTAGGCCACCCAAGCGCCCTTAAACTCTATTTTAAAACCATATGCATATTTTAAAAATTAAGAATCAAAATTAAGAATCAAAATAAAAATGAGATATTTTTAGGGGGACATCTAAAATTGATCTTTGATACTGAAGACTTCAATAAACAGTATCAGTGTACTCAACCAACATGTTTAATCAAAAATAATTTTAAAACATGAAACGTTTTAGTACAGATTCAGGTTATATAAACAAAGCAACGTTTACTGTAAAAAAACCCCAAAAAGCTTAGAATTTACAGATTTATGGGAAAGACCCAGCTGGAGAATAAGGGTTAGGTCATCACTCTCCTACGTGTGTGACTAACAGACCATAGAAACCGAGAAGTCCCCAAACCAAAGCATTTCTCCTTTCTAACAGTGTTCCTCACATAGCACTCAAAACTTGGTCCTGTTATTCCCAAACCAAAATGCCTCCTGAAGAATGAGGGCACTTTAGGCAACGTATCTGCTAGCTTGGGACACGTACAGGGTAGGCACGTTTTTTCTGAGCTTGAAGTTTGCCTGCACTCTTTGAGCCATGAATTAAATTCAGTGTGGTCAAGATGTAGGATTTCTAGGAGTAGGATCTGATCACTGAACCTTCTGTGTAACATGGGAGTAAACTAGAGTCTCTCTCCACCGCGTGTCCTAACCCACTCTCCCAAAATGTCTGCCGTGCATCTCATGGTCATGATCCCCTTTCTAATGTCTATAATATAATGTGTGTGCCTGCGTGCCCTCACAACTCATTCCAGGCATAAATACCAGATATTTTCCTGTTGTTGAGCCTCATAAAAATGCGAGCATACCACATGTATTCTTCGGCGACTTGCTTCTTTTGAGGGGTATTGTATTTGAGATTTCTCCAATTCTCCCATGTTAATACACAATGCTGAAGTTCATTTCCTCACTTTACATATTATCCCATTATATGAATATATATATCCCATTATATATGTCCCATCATATACATACATACACACATACACATTTCATTAATTCTTCTAGAGATATAAATGTGTTTCTTCCAGATTTACCTATATAATCACTGGTCTATCTCATGACTCCCAGATAGTTCTCTTGCCTTACTGTAATGATTGTGGCGTTCAGTTGCACGTTGAACAAAAGTGCTGATAATGCTCATTTTATCTTGTCCTTGATCTACAAGGAAGAGCTTCTCATGCTTCACTCTTACGTACCCATATACAAATAAAATTTCCATAATTTCCATATTCAACAACATCAAACATCATGATAAACCAATTTGTTTACGCAACACGCTCAAACAATTAATTCTAAGCAAAGCCATCTGGTTTTAAATGGCATTTAATGGACAAGAGTTTTTGAATCACATTTTTTTCCTAACAGTAGCATATTAGATATGTTGAACAGAATCAGAAAATCAAAATGTATTTGAATCATTACTGCAACTCTGAAGTTTTGCCTAACAATCCTGTTCAATCTTGGCTCAACTTCCTTCTGGAGAGAGTTCAATTTTTGATGTAACACAGCTACAGGGCCATATGCACAAAATTTGGGCAAAGATAGTTTTCACTGCTCCTTTGTGAATTCTTTGATATTTTATAGTTCAAGTTTGGGTGGAAAGGAACGTCATGTTTCCAGGCAACTGGAATATACAGAGAACTAACTCAGCTTCTAGAAGAGGCAGCAACAAGTACTGTAGACATCACTATAAGCATTTTGCTCAAGGTGTAGAACAATCAGTTTATGGAGGTTTAACGGGGGAAAAACACGTATTTCAGAGTTTCTCCCTTTGTGTGCAAGTGCTTCATGGGAAAATAAAAAGCCTTACACTTAAATGAATGTCTTGAGTGGGGGGAATCCACTTGTAACTCTAGCTGCCTGTGGGTGTCTTATGACATGCTCTAAGGAAAAGCCAGTTCAGAGGTAACAGGGAAACGATCTTTGCAAGGGCTACCCTTTGTAATTTTTTAAACACATGAGAAAACAAGTTTACATCTGTATACCTAAAGCAAAGCATAGAGATTCAGAAAATTTCAATTCTGCAACCTATCGGCCTGCTTACTTGAAGGCTCTTGTTACTTTTCTCTCCTGTTCCATCCCACTGGGACGTAAGCGGGTTCAACTCCTGCCCCTCAGGATTTTATATACTGATTCCAATACATGCATACGAGAATTAGTATAATTAATACACTAATATCATATCTCAAGAATCATATAATTCATGTGATTAAAAATCATAGCAGCTAAGTTGCAGGACATGAAAAACTAGTTATGGAAAAATCTATGGCTGGTTTAGAAAACATCTTGAATGTGTCAAAAGAGTCTAACATATTCTTTCTACTTCTCTCCCAGGATCCCCATGGTGCTCTGAAATATTGTCAAGGGAATGGGCTCCTGCGGTGTCATTTCCTTGTTATTTCTGTTTATGCATAATACAACACTCATAAAGTAGCACCACTAATGCACCTGTTTTAAACTCAAACTGGTTACAAACCACAGGTTCCTTTAGGTAGTGCTAGGTATTCACAGTAATGGGGTAATCACAAAAGTCTGTCAGAAATTCATCATAAATGGATAAATGTATCATCCCATGAGAGCAAAGGATTAGCAAAATGGTAAAGAAAAAAAAAAATAAATCCAGACTGTCGGGACAAAAAAGTCCCCCTGTGGCCTACTGAATCATTTATATCCATGAGGATTTGCAATTTCTCCTGATTCTTTGGTAAATGTTAAGAAATAAAACAGTAAATGGTAAAGCTCCAATAATTTATACATAAACCACAAAATGTTAAGGTTTCTTAGCCTCCAACACTGGGCCATTCAGAACACAGTTTTCACTTAACTGCGGTCGGACATGTCATTTCTTGATGTCCTCAAGATGCTGGCACCTGACATCTATGTCTGTCCCAGGCTTTCTGCGATCAGCCAACAGAACAGGTATGATACAAACACAGCCGGTGCCATCTTCGCTTTAGTGTGACATGTCACTGGGGTAAAGTCGGGCACGTTCTTGAGTCAAAATCGTTTCAGAGAGGATTATCTAAACTGTGACCCAGCAAGATTTATAATCTTTCACATATCCTGTTCACTGGGGGTCTGTAATTCGCTTTCCTTTTTTCACATGAGCCATAAAGTACGAGAGTCGGTCGTATTTGTTCAATTAGAAGAAACAAACTTATTTACATTTTAGAAATCGCTTCTTCATTTACAAAGTTTCATTGGGGCGCCTGGGCGGCTCCGTCAGTTGGGCATCCGACTTCGGCTCAGGTCACGATCTCACGTCATGAATTTGAGCCCCGTGTGGGACTCTGTGCTGACGGCTCGGAGCCTGGAGCCTGCTTCCGATTCTGTGTCTCCCTCTCTCTCTGCCCCTCCCCCACTCATGCCCTGTCTCTCAAAAATGAATAAACATTAAAACATTAAAATACACAAAATTTTAATCTACTTTTCAAATAAGCTCTGTGCCCCACACAAGGCTCGAACTCACCACTCTAAGATCAAGTCACATGCTCTACTCACTGAATCCAGTCAGGCACCCCTAACCTTATTTACATTTCAAGATAACAATTAGTAAAAGGAGAACTGCTGTATACATTCCCTTCCACCGGCATTTCCTTCTCTATCGCTAAGTACGTACAAATTCCTCTTAAGGATCCCTTACGATGAAGCAAAAAGGTTATGACTTCACGGATGAAAGGAAATGTAAGGTATTTTTAGAGTGTTAGAGCATACATCTGCATAAGTTGCCACTTTCCAACTCACTTAATTGATTAGTTTTTAAATACAAGTTGAAGTAGATTTCTAATGCTTCAAAGTTAATATAAAGGCATACATTATGATTTTTCATTCATATCCTTTGTCTACCCCATATTTATCCTTTCCCCTATAATTTATCACTTTTAATAGATCCTGTTTAATAGGTTTATCCTTTCCCTTATAACATCACTTTTAATGGATATTAAGAAGTATCCACTGAAAATTTCTTTATGAAGACATAATAAAACCTGAGTATACTTATATCCTTGATGTTCTGGGTGCCAAGCAACTTGCCTAAGAATACTGAGACTGATAAGTTTTATAGGGGGAGTCAGACTTGGGCCATTTATTTTATTTTTATTTCATTTTATTATTATTTTTTCAGAGAGAGAGAACATGGACAGGGGAGAGGGGCAGAGAGAGAGAGAGAGAGAGAGAGAGAGAGAGGTTGAGAGAGAGAGAGAGAGAGAGACAAGCAGGGTCCAAGCTCAACATGGAGGCCAACACGGGGCTCGATCTCACTAACCTGGGGATCATGACCTGAGCTGAAATCAGGAGTTGGATGCTCAGCTGACTGAGCCAGGAGTCCCTGGACCATCTGATTTTAAAACCCTGGTGTTCTACCATAGCTATGTTATTGCTTCTAATGATGAGATTGAACTTTTCATTTTTGTTTTTGTTTTTCTTTTTTTTTTTTTTCAACGTTTATTTATTTTTGGGACAGAGAGAGACAGAGCATGAACGGGGGAGAGGCAGAGAAAGAGGGAGACACAGAATGGGAAACAGGCTCCAGGCTCTGAGCCATCAGCCCAGAGCCCGACGCGGGGCTCGAACTCACGGACTGCGAGATCGTGACCTGGCTGAAGTCGGACGCTTAACCGACTGCGCCACCCAGGCGCCCCTCCTGTTGAGAATTTCTAAAGTCACTTTAGTCTGTCTCTTGCTTAACTATATAATTTAAATGATGGAAATCTTCCCATTTATGCAGACATATCAGTGGCATCCAGCATCATGGTTATTAAATTCTAGAACACAGGTTATTTTCTGGTCTTCAGAGTTCTACTTCTCTTCCTCCAGGACCATTTTTGGGAGGTCCTTTCTCAAAAGTTTCTCTATCCGTTTCAGAAGATGGAAAAGCTCGAACAGCTCACACCCCCGTGCGCATGCTCCTCCAGGGGTCATCGATGCTCCCCAGGCCCCGCCCCACCGTGAAGCCCCCTTTGGTGCTCGAGGGCTTACCGTGCCTTTGCTGATGATAAAGAACGTGTCCCCTCTGGCACCTTGCCTGATGATATACTCCCCATTCTCATAGTGGGTCTGCAAAACAGAAACAGTAACAGAAAAAAAAACATGAAGGAGGGAGTAATATCACAAACAGCTCAACCTCTTCAGATGTCAGCTCTGCAGGGATGCATTCACCCTGATGGAATTTTCCCCAAGCCAAGAATCGATCAGGATTTAGGAGTAACAGTGAATGAGCACAACAATCACAAAGAAATCAGGTTTACCATGCTTGCGTTTAAAACTGTTTCGTGAATGCCATCTTTCTGGGTGATTATATTCCGATCTTTAAATCCATTCACTTTAATAGTTTGATAAAAATATTCTCTCTCCCATCGACTGAGCATGAAATAAAAACAGCAGAGCTGCTAATTAAACTGGTCTTTTTATTTTGTCATTCTCGTTTGGGTTTTAGTATTTTTATGATGATACCCTCCCCTCCCCTGCCCCCGCTTTTTTTGAAGAAATTACTGTGGCATCTAAAGATCTTCATTTGGAAACCAGATTGATTTTCACTGTGGGTTACATGGTCTTAGGGTGAGTCTGAAGGCACTGCCTCATGCTTTCACGCCCTTGCTTCGGTCATTTAGATTCGGCCCCTGTCAAACGGAATGTCTTCATTTTATGGACTGAATTCTGGTCCAGCATCTGGGAGCTCATCAGCCAGCAAATGAAGAGCAAAGTAAGGCTGCAAAAGGGTCATCACTCAGTGTGTCAGAGCTCAGATTTGGACGCAGTCACTAGGTCCGTTCCCAGGGTGAAGATTACTCCTGCCATGAACAAAAGTAATTTCTATAAGGCGAGGTGGGAAAAAATATATTGCTGGGTCAGGAGCTATAACAGAAAAATGACACTGTGCCATCTGGCGACACTCCTCTCTGCGGCTCAGCAAGGGAGCCATATTTGGGGAAAGAAAACGTACTTTATGCACTCCCTAGGAAACAGATTTCATGGCTTACATGGGGTATCCATCAGGCCAACGACTGTGATTTGTCCTTATGTACTTCACTATCATGTTCCTTAATGCTACTGTCTATTCACTCTTTTTTTAATGTTTATTTATTTATTCTGAGAGAGAGAGAGAGAGACTGCTAATGCACAGTGGGGGAGGGGCATAGACAGAGGGAGAGACAGAATCCCAAGCAGGCTCTGTGCTGGCAGCCCGGAGCCAGAGGTGGGGCTCGAACTCACAAAACCATGAGATCCTGACCTGAGCCAAGACCAAGAGTCAGACACTTAACCAACTGAGCCACCCAGGCATCCACTCTTACAACCGCCTTTTGTTAGTACCTGACCGTGAGAACAGCCATAACTTCTTTCATATATCTAGAAAATTAACGTATTACTTAATTTTCCTTTTTTTTTCTTTTTACTCGTAACAAATTATAAAAATAGGATTATAGAGTGCATATTCTTCAACTGATTTACTTCATGTAAGAAGCTACCCATGCTCCACTGTCACGACTTGTTGTTTGGGAAAGAAAAGTTCTTTACGACATGCAGATTTTGAAAAAAAATGCCTCGATCTCACCAACATATCTAAGCGCCTCCGAGTCAGGCCCGGTTCTAGGCACTGATGATACAAAGAGGGGTAGGACAAAAATCTCAGAGTAGTAACCATCCACTGAATGTTTATCCTATGGTGCAACATTCTACAGGCACACAGTCCAATACAGTAGCCTCTGGCCACATGCGGCCACTGAGCAGTGACATGTGGCCAGTGTGTCTGAGAAACTGAATGTTTTTGTGTATTTCATTGCCTAGATTTTTATCCTTAGTAACAGCGATGTTACATTATGTTCCATTTATCTTCCTCTTTGTCATATTTCTCACTTGCTTCCTAATCTGAAACCTCTTGAAACCCCCCCAAACAAGCCAGGGTGCAAACGCCATACTCCATGTTGGTAGGGTTTGGGTCCGGTCTGTTGTCCAGCCTCACACTTTCCCCAGGCTTCCCCATGGAGAAGGTTCTTGAGCCCCAACAGTAGAATGAGGATAAGTCACCGCTGTCGAGCAGGACAAAGTCTCTCCGAAAAGAAGAGAATTTGCAGCTTACAAGAGACCATGTAATGGTAGCAGAAACGCTGTTATTTTGGAAAAGGTAGAAAAATGCAAATAAAAAGCACCAAAACTGGAAGAAACTTTAGCTCATCTGAGCTCATTTTTACTTATCTCCTTAACAGCACATTCCTCCCCATGTGACTGTCCTTTCCTTTCAGAAAGCCACAGTGACTTATACTGTATTACCCTACATATCTAAGTGCGAAGGTAAGACTTTCTCAGGGACAACACCACTGCCATCTTGACGCAGATAATCCTTTGCGGGTGGGAGCTGCCCTGGCCAGCTGTTGGGTCTCTAGCAGTCACTGTCAGCTCTATCCCCTGGATTCCTGAGCTGCTTTAAATCCCGAAAGTGAACCGTGTGGCAACCAACAATGTCACAAGACATTGCCAATTACCCTGGGTGGGGGGGAGGGGTGGTGGGGTGTGCAAAACTGTGCCCGGTTGAGAATGTGTGAGCTAAATCTTTTATGGTTTTCTGGACCTGAAACGGCAATTTATGATGTCTCTTGGTAGTGTGTGTGAACCAGATCATTCTTTGGCTTCCCTCAGTGTCGGCTTGGATCCCTGCAAGGTCTAAGGCCTCACGCTTGTGGTGAGCATTTGGAGCCGGTCACCAGCTGAGGGCACGCCTCTGACTGTCAGCTTCTGCCCTGGCCCACGCAGGCCTCTCTGGGGGGAATGCCTAGTCTCCTCCACAGCATGGTGATCTGGGGGAGAGTTCCTTTCTTCTATGGTGGCTGGCTTCCAAGGGCGCAAAAGCAGAAGGTGCCAGGCTTTCCCAAGGCCCAGCCTGGGAACAGGTCCTGTATCACTTGTGCTACACTCAGAGGGTTCAAGCAGGCCCCAGATGCAAGAGGAGGGGCTGCACAGAGGTATGAACCTTAGGAGATGGGGTGTATCAGGGCTGCTGAAACACAGTCTCCCATAGACCTCACGCTTCACATGCATGAGACAGAGCTCCCGACCTTCTCCCAGCCCTGCCTCTCCATGACTTTTCTCCATCGTTGATGACAAGCACCTTTCCTGGTACTTGTCCAATCATCTTGGAGTCCCGTTTGACTCTTCCGTCTTGTAGGCCCACAACTACTCTGTTAATACACCCACGGTCTCCACCTTCAGATTACACCCAGAACTCAGTGACTCTTCAGTGTGCTTTTCCAGTCGCCATGTTCTCCTGCCCTGTCACCTCCTAACTGGGATATCCACTCCTACCCGACCCCTTGGTCCCCCTTCTTACCTAGCAGCCAGGCGATGCTGTTAACACACAGTCAGCCCATCTGCCCCCATGTGCACGGGGCCCCACAGAAGCTGCAAGGTACTAACGGCTTCTGCTCCTTTCCTTCGCTGGCCCCACCACCCACCTCCCTCCCTCGCACTATGCCTGCTCTATTCACACCACTTTTCTTGCTGTTCCTTGAACACTCGGGCCCATCTCAGCGCCTCTGTGTAGGCTCTGTCCTCTGCCTGAGATGCCCCTCCACACCGCATAGCTCAGAAGGAGCTATCTCAGGAAAGGAAGGTTAGCAGAGGGCTGACGGACAAAAGCGAGGGCATCAAGGCACGCTGAAGGTAAAGTAAACCGAGAGCTGGAACCAATCCTTCTGATAAAGAAGGATCCACCGGCAGCCCCAGAGAGACTGCTCTCTCTCTTCTCCACCCTTTGGTATCCCGCTGGGGCTCCCTGTCGGCTGGGGTCAGCTGGCAGTCAGGAGACAGTGGAGCCCTCCCAATTCAAATCAGCCTCTGGACAGACGGAAGGACCCAGGAAAAGTGAAAAGTAGGCCTGTGGGCAAGCAGAAGGCATCAGCCCCGCGTTTACCATATCAGTCTCTTCTGAACCACCTTTTCTTCTAGAATGCCAGCTCCACGAAGGAATTTGTGTTTTCCCTGCTGTTCCCCCTTGCACCTAGAAGACCACCTGGGTGTCCGCTCAATACTTATCAAGTAAATGGCTTTACACGGTAAGGATGCTTTGTGCCCCACACAGCGAGGGCTCTTTCCCTTTTGCTGGTTTGCCCCCACCACACGGGTCCACTGCTCCGGGAACTGGGACGGGGTCAGAGCCAAGAGGTGCAGCCTCTCATCCCCCAACTCCTTTTGGGGATGGAGGGCCAGAACCCTGGCGACCGTCCCCTTGAGTCTCCTTTGAGCCACATGTCTGTTCTTAAATGAGTTCCCAACAAGACGAATGGGATTCTTCTAAACGGTTCTCATGACTCAACGTCACCCCATGGTGCTGACAAGAAAACCCTTCAAGTGGAAGCAAACCCCTAACCATGGGAAAATGGGAAGGAGGGATTGCAGAGGAGCCCGAAGGGTGTCTGCTTCATGAAGCAACCCAAGCAGTCGCTGCAAGGCCAGGACTGAGACGGGGGTGGGTGCAGAAGGGGGACGGGTAATGCTGAGACACTAGGCTGTGAGAAGAAAAGACTCAAGTCACACTAGTGGTCTTCAAACCCCCTCTGAACTGTGGTGAAGCAGAAGGAAGCAGCCTCCCCGGGTGACCTTCTGGAGTGTGTGTGTGTGTGTGTGTGTGTGTGTGTGTGAGAGAGAGAGAGAGAGAGAGAGAGAAGACAGAGAGAGAGAGAGAGAGAGAGAAAATGAAGGGGAAGAGATCAAGGGTCTCAGTGGGCACTTCAGTACAAGGAGGAAGTGGATAGAGGTCTAAGCATCTCCAAGGTGGAATGGGCCACCCAGTGGGCAGGGGCACCAAGTACGGAGCACACGTCAGCAGAGATGGGGTGAGTGGTGGCCAAGCCACTGCAGAAGAGACTGAGGGCAGCGCCCAAGGATGCCTCAGGGTGAACTTCAGGGCATCTCCCAGCCTTGAGATGCTTCAATTCTCGGACAGGTTGTATTTCCCCAAGATGGCCACTGAATAGGTTCCAGGCCACAAGTTGCTCTGTGTGGTGCCTTTGCCATTCTCCCATCAAGAGCTGGAGCCTCACTTCCCTCCCCTTGAAACCGGGTGGCCTTAGCAGCTCTTCTGTACCAGCCTGTGTGGAAGCCATGCCGCATGACTTCCAAGGTTATCTCAGAAAGCTTCCACCTGGTTCTCAGGGGTCTCCATCCTGGAAGCCACAGCAGGCTATGAGAAGCCAGAGCCACACCTTGGGGCGATGTGCTGGGGATCTGGGTGATAGCGCCACCCACACCTGGTCCCCAAGTCCCCTCACTGCAGGGAGACACAAGAGTGTAGGAGACTCCCAGCTGGGTCTAGTCTCAGCACCTGACTGTCCCCCTTTGAAGTCCCACATGTCATGGAGCAGAGATAAGCCATCCCGATAGTGTCTGAATTCCTAACCCAAGGAACCTAATCCACGTAACAAAATGGTTCTTACTTACACAGCTACGCTTTGGAGTGGTTTGTTACACAGCCCTGCATAACCCAGACCAGATCCCAGCGCTGGGCTCCCCCCTGCTCCTGGCGGCTCTGACTCTGGCTGGTCCTGGAGTTGACATCCTGCCAGCAGCTACCTCCCCACCTTTACGGTCCCAAGGGAGAGGTGAGGGGACAGTGCAGGACACAGCCCAGGCAGCTCTCAATCTCTCATACAGGGTAACGCACACTTGCGGCCCTCATCTCAGGGCAATTTCACAATAACCCCAGGAGGGCTTCCATTAGGGAACTGGAGCAAATGGCTTCAATGACTGGCCCAAGGTCCCACCATCACCAAGAGGCATTCAGGGCAGCATTCAGTGCAGGTGACTCTCTATCCATGCCCCGATGTGACCTGTGGTGGAGATGGGAGGGAAGGACGAGCCATCAAGCTCTACCTGCCCCCCTCCACCTGTGGCTGGGTCATCTGGTGTGGACAATAACCAGTGTTTTCTAGGTTGCAAAGAACAGATGTGTCCAAGTCCCTTGCAACGGCAAACAAAGAGATTGCTCACAGCTCCCCAGATGTAAGCCCCAGAAAACCCAACCACAACCGGCAAGTGGGAAGGTACTGAGTCACCAAACAGCATAGTGGTGTTCCAAATCCAGGAGTCAAATCATGGCACTAGACCCCCGTCTTCTGTCTCCCTTACCGCACTGTCTTCCCTGAGTAGCTTCCCCTGAGGGTCCCCAGTGAGCCCCCCAGAGGCGGGCTCCCCATGCTCTCTCTCTTGCGTGATTTGCATCCTTTTGTCCCAGGGAGTGGACACTTTGAGAGGAACATCTACTGTTTATTTAATTTGTGGAAATTATCTAATGACCTTCCCGACGTCATCTGACATGGTTTTGTCACCCAACACCTACAATTTTCCTATCAGTGATTTTAGTTTACCTTTACTGGCATGTGCCACGTGTATTTCCAGGCTGACTCAACCTGGAAAACCCAGGATCCACAGAAAGGCCTCAGGGATGGTGGCCAAAGGCGGTGCAAGTTTGCAAAAGATAATGTCAATGATGCCATGCTCCCTGGAGACATCTGATCGCACCTGAGGGGGAAGATGGCCAAGCAGGCTGATTCTTGAGAGTCTCTCTAATTATGCCAATCAAATGCCAGCAGTTTCATTGTTTTTTGAAGGTTACTTTGCAGCTCTGCAATTTGCTTATTTCAAATTCAATTGCAGAAAAGTACAGAAGGTAGAAGAAGCCACCTGAGCAATTCAGCAGATTCCTTTAAAGGTTTCCACGGTCATTAGGATAAAAGCCAAACTCCTGAAAATGGCCCGCAAGACCACATATAGTCTGCTCAGTGTCCCCGTTGCAACCTCCTGTCACTCCTGCCTCTCTGTCCTCCAGCCTCACTGCACCTCTGGGGTCCACTTCTCAACTACCACCACAGTCCCTCCCTCCTGTCAGGCCCCAGCACTCCTGGTGCCCTACTCCCCCCCACCACTTCTCACCTCCTTCTCTTCCCCAGCTGAACCTTCCCCCACCCCAAACACCCCTGGCCACACCACTTCATTTCACTGTTCTTTCCTGGGCTTGCCGGTACTTACTTGTATGATTTTTGTAATGGGGTTCCTCACCAGATTAGCCCTGCTTAATCTCCAGCTTTCTAGAACCACCCATCGTCACCTTAGCAAGGCCTCTACCTCTAACACAACAGCCAATCCCAGCTGCCTCTCGCTGTCTCTACTGTTGACCCCCTAGTCCAAGCCAAAACGATGTCCTGGATTTTTGTAACAACCCCCATCTGACCTCCCTGCCTCAGCCCCTGGCCCTCACTGCACCCCACACCCTATTCTGTCTGTGATTCTCTAACCAAAGTGACGGCCCAAGTAGCAAGTCAGCTGACATCACTCTACTGCTTAAAAACTCCCAATGGTTTCTTGGTGGATGCAGTTTGACATCAACTACTTCCTATGGTCTATATAGAGTTCTCTGCATTCTAGCTCCTACCTGCCCTCCTGTCCTTACCCCTTCTGTCTTACCCACACTTGTTCTGTTTCAAAAACTCTGTTGTTGTTGTTGTTGTTGTTTTTCTTTTTTCTGTAGCTTGTACTCACCAGACTGGACCCACCCTCAGAGATCTGCACCCAGTAGAGCCGGTATCTAGAACACTATACTCAAGGTCCTGGTCAACGTCTTGTTCTCTGGAACACCGTCCTCAAGGTTATTCTCAACATCTTGTTCTCTAGAACACCATCCTCAAGGTCCCTGTCAATGTCTTGCTCTTGCCATTGAGTCTCAACAAGGCCTTTCCCGACCACTGTCATAAATGGGCCTCCACCACCATTCGTTTTCTGCCCCAGCATTTAGTGACTATTTGCGGACGAACCCAACTACAAGTCACAGCACAGCTGAGCCCCCTGTGAGAAAGACCTTCTCTCACACCCTTCATGACTGGCAGTTATCTTTCTTTTTTGTTTGCTATCTCGACCCCTCCTCCATTACCTACCACTCAGAGGATTTAGGAGATTTTATATTATAGCCATTGTTTTGCTTAGAACACCACCTAGCTAGCATTGTTCACAGAAAAGGCATTCAACTTGTAAGCTAAATGTCCAAATGTAAACAACATGTCATACCAAAGGTAATACTTTTCGAGTTAGACAAAGCCGGTTTTCTCCTGGCTACCGGAAAGAAGGGGGGTAGCTTTGATCATTACTATGGAGGTCTCTGGATTCTCAGAATTCAACATTAATATGTAAACGTCCACTTAGACTTTAAGTTCTCCCCATACGTGCTGATATCGGCAAAAGCTCTGGACGACACTCAATACAGTGCTTCACGGCCTTGGTGCTGCTCTCCGGTGAATCCACAGGACGCCTTTTTAGTTTTCCATCAGACTCTACTATGGATATTAGATATACTGTGTTCCAGCTGCCAATTTTCTTTTCAGCCCCAACTCTAACACCTAATCTGTCATTGAACCTTAGTTCATGTGAACTAAAACACAATATATCATTCTGAAGTCAATTCTCACCTAAATCATTTCAGTCAGATATCATATCATTTCGCTTCATACTTGAGTTTATTGAAGAGCTATCCTTCATTCTTTATTAAAACATCGAACATCTATTAATTGACGCTGTCCTAACAATTAAGGGTCATGTAATACAGACCACTAGAATAATTGCTAATGATTGGAAAAATTACTACAATAAGTATGCACCACCTTTATTTGCCTGAATATCTAATAAATGCTTTGAATAGAAAATGACAGTTGGAGAACTGGTGAGTCAAGGACACGAGACATCTTGAGTCTTGATTCCTGCCTCATTTTTTTCAGAAGATAGCTGTATCTTAGAGGAAGAGCATGATGTCAAGTAGAAAAACAACTTTCTTAAAAATGCTAGCATCTGCCTTTCTGGATCCTAAATCAGTGACGTCCTCAAAATAAATTTTTCCCTGTCCCTGATACCTCAGTTTTTTTTCAAAGACAAGATCTTGTAATGGAAAATAAGATCACCAAACAGCTTGATCAGTCAGAAGACATGCTAGTTAGGTAGGTAAAAAAGTATTTCTTGGCCCAAGACTTCTCTATTTGGTAAAATTGTGCCCATTTGAGATGTCTGGACTGGGATTACCTACGGTGACAAGAAAGACCGACAGCTAGTCATTACAGGAACGTACGCTTTCCACATTGTTATCCTTGATTTCTGGTGGTTTGGTCTTGGGTGAAAACTGAGGGGGAGGAAATGATCAACGAACACACCTGTAAACTAGACTTTTCTCCTCCTCCTCCTCACTCCATGGTGACCATGGATTTCATCACAGAACTAATGCTCTACCAACAACTGACAACAATATTTTTAGTGTGTGTAGATTTTCGTAAATTGACCTCTTCCTCTCACAGGACAGTAATTTTCAAGGGGACAGGTTCTGTTATGAAGCATTTTCTTAGCTAACATTTAACCTCATTACGGTGACAACGTTTACTTACTCTCCTTCCTAGCCTCCAAAGAAAAATTACCCTTTCCTTCTACTACCACTCACAAATTAGCCAGAACACCAAAAGAACAAGTAGAAGACTCACGGAACATTTTTCTGACAACTCCCCTCCCGCACACCACGATCATCCTGTCCCAACCAATTGGACATCTGGAATATAGGTTGCTCTACTATAGAATTTTTTCTACCTCAGTGCCACGCCTGGCCTTACACTAAGAACATCCCTCATTTATCATCAGTGTTTTGTCACACTTTTTGGGCGGGACAAGAATTTGGCCCCAAGCCTGCTCAAACGAACCTGTAGAATCCTCCTTCACCAAGCCTGAACATCGGGTCCACATCAGAGACCCCGTTAGAGATTTGGTCACTCACTAATTTTAAGCACTATCATTTACCTGTGCCTTCTATGAATGAGACATTGCATTTGGCACTGGGGCCACCAAGATACCCAAGACACAGCCCCTAAGTTGAGAGGCAGCACAGCATGTTGTTCAACAGGTCCCCACCCTGCCCCCAGGAACCATCATGCCACTGAGAGGGGGAATGACAGGTTTTAATAAGGAATCCACTCTTAGAGGACTCACAGGTCCCCCACAGAACCCAGACACCTTGGAAGAAACCCAAGTTTAGGTAGAAAAGGTGGCTTTTTCATCAATACATATAACTCAGACTTCTGGATAGACAACCTGCCTCTCGCTGCCCAAGCCACACCACCAGCCTAGTTCACCAAGACACTTTAAGACACAAATAGCTGAGGCCATGACTGTTAATCTGTGCCACTTTCATGGCTGAGGATTTGCGTCTCTGCAGCTGTCCCATGGCACATTCCTCGAGGTCCTTACAGCCCTTGATGAAACATTCCTCACTTGCCTGTGACACTGTTTATCAAACTCCTTCACCCTGAACTTTGCCTTAGGGTAATATGATCTATTCCAACTACCAGGGACTTATGCTCAGTCCTTACTACTTGAAGCATTACATTTCCATCTGCCTTGATGGTGCTAGAAGGAGCCTGTCTCCACTGAGATGCCCACTGTACCCGGAACCCAAGGATTGATCTATAAATCGGTCCGACCACATTGGGTAAGGTAGACATGGTGGGAACAGAATTATCAAGCAGGTCTGTGTGTATGTCTGTATGGTCAGATCCTGAGGACGTCTTGACATGTAAATCATCCTTGCCTTAACAAGGTACTGAGGTGGATTCTTACCGGCTTCCAGAGTGATGAAGAGAACAGGTATAAAATCCCTGGGGCGAGAAGTCCTGGGACAGTGTAAGCTTATCTTAGGAAATTAATTAATAACTTTGCCAATTTGTATCAAGCCAAGAGGCTGGCTTAGAGTCAGAATTAAGATGCTCTGCAGTGCAGTGGGCCCAGAGGTGGCTTCGTAAAAGAACACGATTGTCACCATGATGAACAGGAGTTACTGGCAGCTTTGCATCGTCCTGGAGTCCAAGGGACCAAGGAAAGCCTTTCCTGCATCTGTTGTGTGCCCCGTCCTCAGTGCAACCCATTAAAGAGGTCATGAAATCCGTTTAGTGGATTCCAAGCAGAATTTTTTTTGAATGAAATGAAACAGAAATGTCAAATACATGACAGAAAGATAGTATAATTTAAGTTTTTTTAACATTTATTCATTTTTGAGAGAGAGAGAGAGAGAGAGAGAGAGAGAGACACACACACGAGCAGGGAAGGGGCAGAGAGAGGGAGACACAGAATCTGAAGCAGGCTCCAGGCTCTGAGCTGTCAACACAGAACCTGATGTGGGGCTTGAACTCATGAACCGTGAGATCATGGCCTGAGCCGAAGCTGGATGCTCAACCGACTGAGCCACCCAGGAGCCCCAGGACATTATAATTTATAAAAGTTTTGAATGTGTGTCTATGAATATTTATATGCATACTAAGCCCTGACATAAAATGTATTTCTCATTACCCAAACACTACTTTGAGAAAATAAGTACTCTTCTTTCTTTACAAAAGCAATAACATCTTCAGATCAGGCAGGTATGCTTAGTTCTTCAGGAATTTTGGTATCATTAATAAAAACACTGATATTGAGTGGGCTTTTAATTGTTTCACTTTCGAAAAAGTGGGTATAAGTTGAAAGTTCCGGATATTCTCGAAGAGGATGTATCGCCAAATGGCACTTTGCCTCAGTTCGCTGCTTTGCCTTCTCCCTCTCTCCAGTCTCTCCCCCACCTCCAATCCACACCGCCCAACCTCACGTCGGCATTCTGACAAAATGCAGTCATTTACGTTTTTATTTTTGTGTATCCAAGTGCCCAATTATTCCAATCTAACATTCAGCATTTCCCCCAGTACAATAAACACGCATAGGTTTTTGTTCAACTGACAGTGAATATAGGTTTCCTTCTCTGAATCTCAAACATTCTTGAGGTCTGCGTCTTTTGTCTTTGCTGGCCAGACCACATCATTATCCCTTAATCCTCTTGAATACCTTCGGAGTTTATGATTCAAAGGCAGCTGCTGACACAGCAGTGACCACCTGCGCCAACTGAATCCTCCCCCTGGACACCAGACACAGGAGGGTAAACCTGAGCTGAAATTCCAAAAATGCTTGGGTTCTATTTAATGTTCAACTGAGCCCGTCAATGACATCATTTTCCAAGCGGATTTTCAATCTCTGTTTTTACTTTGACAGATTTTGGATGCGAACACAGCCATCCAACTTAATGACTAAGAGTGAGTGATACCACAGCAGGCACACAAAATGCCAAAAATCTCCAAAAGGCATGCTTCATTTCAAATCTATTCATTTCACAACAGAACCAAACTGCTTATGGAGTAGACAAACTCACATTCTCATCCCACGTAATTAAACTGTAACTCAGACTTAACAATTTGATCTATAAAGGCAATTAGCTTTGGCAGGACTTGGAAATTGTTTGCCGGGACAGATTATGAAATGTGTCACAGGAAAGCATTCAATTTACGGTTTCAGAGTCACCATCTGCAGTTTCAAGTAGAATACAGTACTCCTAAAGGTATGAACCCTGTAACAAAAACAGTAGAGCGAGTCAGAAGTACGTGGAATTCATTCAACATTTTACTTCCTTAGGCTTTTAAGATAAACATTTTGAGAAGACGCTATTCCATTTGAAGGGTATCTGGGGTCACCGAGGACAGAAAGAAGAGAAAGTGAAGAGGATGTGACTACCTGAGGGAGGGAGGGGCCCTTTATATACTGAAGGACGCAGTTCTCGCCTTGAGGATATTTTCTTTCTATCTCGACTGTTTTGAGAGCGGTCTGGCTCAGAGCTGGGGTCATACAATCATCTAAGATCCTGTCCCCTTTTCTATTCCACAGTATGCCCTACAACCAGGATACGAAAGGAGAAATGCTTCTTCCAGAATGTGAAATTAGAGTGTTTATTAGAACTAACACCAAAGCGATGCACAAAACATCTAATAACTCGTTCTATAAATGCACTGTCCAATCAGAAAGGACATGTGCTGGAGCACAGCACTGGGAACGTCCTGGATCATGGGACGTTTAGGGGCCCCAGCAATGAGCTAGGTCAGGGGTACCTGGCAAAGTTTTGTACTAGCTGGTACAACAGTATTTCGAGGGGATAACAACTTGTGCAAGCCCCCTGAACAGAAGCTGTGGAAACACTCTCCCACCTTCGTATCCCTCACTAGCCCCTGCTGCGCATGTATTTTAAGGTTTCTGGATTCAGAACGAACATCGTTACTGGTAATGGTAGTTGTGGTGACAGCCTCAAGAAAATAAAGTAACCAAATCAGCCTAGAACTGGAAGGGCGACTGTTTCCTAGGCAAGAGAGCCTGGCTGGGAACAGCCTAGTGGTGATTAAAGGTTCGGGACAGGCCACCACAAAACAGGGCTCCTTGAGTTCAGTATGACATATGGAGTATTTCAAGCTGAAGGAGTCTGGGAAAACAGCGGAAGCAGGAAGGTTGCCCTGCCCTCTCCCCTGAAATCAGGTTACAAAATCCTCATGCGACAGGTGCCTTCCCCATTGCCCGAAGGAAAGGAGAATCCTTATCTTTGAAGACAAAGGGATCCTGAGAAGGATCCTAACAGGCCTTGCCAAGTTTCTCTGAGTTTCCTACACTTACCTCCTAATCTTTGAGCCATCTTATTTCTCCACTCCTCATCCACCCTACCATAAAAATACTCCAGTCTAGTGGTTTCTTTCTAGTGGTTTCTTCAATTTCCATATGAAGGTGCCCATGCCAAGTAAAACATATATTGAATAGATTTGTATGTTCTTCTACCATCAATCCGTCTTTGTTGGTTTAATTTTCAGACCCAGTAAGGAACCTTAAGAGGCCTGAGGAAGACTTTCGCCTCTCCTACAGAGCTAAAACGTGTGTGGACACCACTGAGGAAAACACCTCCATTATGAGGAGTGTGTACTTAGCAAAAGAGCACAGACGAGGTTCAGAGAAACACATGTGAACAACATGTCCACAAGTAAGAGATTGGAGACTGGAGGGTGACAGCCCTCTTGGTCACCAGAGAAAGAGGTGTGCTGTTGTCACGAGGTGTGTTTTATCAGCCTCGGCCACTTGAATGAACTACACTTTTGGATGAGCCACTTTCCTGGCTTTAAGTGAACAGGAAACATTCTCATTCCAGTGTGTTCTTCTCAGGTGTCTTGTCATCAGGAGAGATGGAGTCTGATTCTGAGATGTGTGTGTTACGGTCCCACATCTGGAGGAGACCCCCACAGACTGGAATGTACCAGAATGGCATTTGGGTCTATATATCGGTCTTGGGTGACACCAGTATATTATACTAAAAGTACCCTGGGTGGCTCAGTCGGTTAAGCATCTGAGTCTTGATTTCACCTCAAGTCATGATCTCCTAGTTCATCGGATCAAGCCCTGTGTCGGGATCTGCAGTGACAGCACAGAGCCTGCTTGGGATTCTTTCTCCCTCTCTCTCTGCCTCTCCCCTCACATACTCTCCCTCTCAAAATAAACAAACAAACATTAAAAAAATACAGTATACTGAATATGAATTAAGACCCGGTTTCTTTTCCTGCCAGGATGGAGTCTACGTCCTATGTATGATAAAATCTATCAAGGTAATAGTACCCTGGCAACCATCCTTAGACCTTGAGTAAGGTCCTGCCTTACCGGCTACTACCTTTCGCCCCCTGCACCCATGGGGTATATCACAGTATCTCTGCTGGCATCCACTACTAAAAAGAAAGCTAGAACCATCGCCACCCCAACACGCAGACAGCTTTAACCCACTTCATAAAAGTGTGTCTAATTCAACCCATGTTGAGAGCACAGGTCTACAGAACCAGATTGCTTTGAAATCCACATGGCTAACTTATCTGCATTTAAATGGAGCCACAGACATGGAGGCTGCCTTCCACAGGCTTCTTTTCCAACAATGGAGAAAAAGAGGTCGTTTTTAAAAGAAATTGTCAGTTAAAATTCTACTAATTCTCCTGACCACAACATGAGCCAAGATTTCACAGTAACTATAAACACGTACTTTTACATTCCAGTGCTAACTCACATTACGAAAAAAAATGGCTACTATCCATTCAAGGCTTACTATGTGCAAGCAATGTGAGAAGGATATCTCCAATTAGGACAGTGACTCACTGAGGTCTTATAGTCTCTATTTCACTAGGACAAAATGGAAGCTGAGACAGGCTGAGTGACTTCCCCAAGATTACCCAGCAAGGGAACTTTAGAGGCACAATCTGAACTCAAGTTTGCTTCAGAAAACTTAGGCTCACAGATGAGCCTCCTACAAATCTTATAGAGAATTGGTGTCCTTGACTTGAAAGAACACAAAGAGAAGGAAAGGAAAGGAAAGACACATAGAGGGATGGGAGGGAGGGAAGAAGGTCATACTGGTAGTAATATTTCTAGGAAAACAAACTACTTAGACACAGCCCACAATTGAAATCTTGAATTTTATTTTATTATTTTTTTAACGTTTGTTTATTTTAGAAAGAGAGCACGTAAGCGAGAGAGGGGGCTCATTTTTGGAGGCTGAAAAGTTTCTAAGCACCTGTTAGAAATACCTGTGTATTCCGTCTCATGCTTTCAGAGAATAAAAAGATTCCGGTATGTGCTTAGGATTGTGGCTGCTACATAATTATTCTGCAGATGCTAGAAATAGCTAAATAATTGTTTTTAGTTCTGACCCCTCATCTGAAAAATGGAGATAATAATGAGGTTTTTTACTAACTATCCAGAGGGCTCCTCGTAATGATTTAAGTTCACATATTTGGAAGGCCTTTGTAAATTATAAAATATGTGTTAGTAATACTAATTTAGTAATGATTTTGCAAGCTGAACGTGTTTTCTGTCAAGGATATTTGTGTTTTAAATTTTTATTTATTTATTTTTAAAAGAGAGAGAGAGAGCATGGGCAGGGTAGGAGAAGAGAGAGGAAGAGAGAGAATCCCAAGCAGGCTCCATGCTGTCAGCACAGAGCCCTACCCAGGGCTTGAACCCATGAACTGTGAGATCGTGACCTGAGCTGAAATCAAGAGTTTTATGTTTAACTGCCTGAGCCAGCCAGGAGCTGCAAGGATATTTGTGCTTTAAAAATATCTGTAACGTGGTACTTTAACACAAATTCAAGTTCATTTAATTCAACAAATGCTTATTGTGGCCCTTGTTGGCATAAGGCATTGTGGTGGCTACAGTTGGAGACAGAAGATAAAAAAAGACATATGGGCTCTGTTCTCATTTTGACATAAGACTGCAAATAATGGCAAAGAACAAAATTTGGAAGTTAGATGCTGCCATCGTAAAAAAAAAAAAAAAAAAGCGTGCTATGGTAAAGAAGGGCTTTCTCTTCAGAGAATCAAGGGAAGGATAGTAGAGAACTGTATTCTCTAAGTAGAGATGGTAGCAAAAGAACATTCCAGGCTGACAGAACAGCAGATGCCAAGCATACAAGGAAAAAGTTATCTGGCACTGGGATGGGGGGGGGTGAGGGGAGAGAGGTATTTAAACCAGCGCCAGATCCCAGAGAGCCAGAGAATACCGAAGCAAGGAACTGAAACGTTATGCCATGGAGAAGGTTGAGCTATTCAAGTTTTTGAGCTCAAGAGTGATCAGATGACTGAAGTCTTTTAGGAATCGATATCTAATGATAGAATTGAGTACACTGCATTAAAATTCAAGACTTCAGGTGCCTGGGTGGCTCAGTCGGTTGAGCGTTTGACTTCAGCTCAGGCCATGATCTCACGATTTGTGGGTTCAAACCCCAAGTTGGGTTCTGTGCTGACAGCATGGAGCCTGCTTGGGATTCTCTCTCTCCCTCTCTCTTCTCCTACCCTGCCCATGCTCTCTCTCTCTCTTTTAAAACTAAATAAATAAAAATTTAAAACACAAATATCCTTGACAGAAAACACGTTCAGCTTGCAAAATCATTACTAAATTAGTATTGCTAACACATATTTTATAATTTACGAAGACCTTCCAAATAGATTAAATCATTACGAGGAGTCCTCTGGATAGTTAGTAAAAACCTCATTATTATCTCCATTTTTCAGATGAGGGATCAGAACTAAAAACAATTATTTAGCTATTTCTAGCATCTGCAGAATAATTATGCAGCAGCCACAACCCTAAGCACATGCCTGAATCTTTTTATTCTCTCAAAGCATGAGACGGAATACACAGGTATTTCTTATAGGTGCTGAGAAGCTTATGAGAATCCCAAACTGGAAACTGGGTTAATTTCCAAGCCTGTCTATCTGGAGGGGAAATACACAGGCAAAAGCTTTAAAACAAATGCGCCCGGGAATCAGTTTTCATCATACTCCTACTTCCCTCCCTGGTTACATGTGGGTCAATGACACTGAAGGTAATGGGCAGCATTTTGGTTGGGGATTAAAGAACGGGCCAGGCTTTGTAACATCACCTTAGGTGGCTATGGTCAGAGACCCCCTCTGGCTGTAAATGCAGGTTAAAAGTGGAACGTGGACTGTCATGTCGTAATACGTAATAGAAAAATATGTAACATCATTACAGAATGAGGCCTTTGCCCAGACACATTAAATTCGCTCCCCTAGAGCAGTGACTCAACATCTGTTAACGTTCTCCAAGCGATTTCCGTGTTCAGTTGTGGCCAAGAACCTCCACACTACAGCACGAGGCTTGGATATGACACCAATAAAGGGCCATCTCCCCAGTAAAATGTATGGACGGTGACATTTGCAGAGTTTTCTGCCTCTACCCTGTGAATGCTATTAAGAATGGGACATTTATTATGCTTTGTCAAAACATGTCGTCCTCTGACCCAAGGTGGTGTTTCTTATTTTCTATTGAACTGCTAACATGCTGTCCGGAAGTTGATATCCTTCTAAGTGTCGTCTCTTGATTTCAGCTTCATGTCATGATCCCATGGTCCCTGAGTTTGAGCCCCACCGGGCTCTGCGTTGACAGCATGGGGCCTGCTTGGGATTCTCTTTCTCCCTGTCTGTCTGCCCCTCCCCCGCTCTCTTGCTACAGAAAAATAAACATTAAAAATAATTTAAAAAAAAAATTTTTTTTTTCAACGTTTTTTATTTTATTTTTGGGACAGAGAGAGACAGAGCATGAACGGGGGAGGGGCAGAGAGAGAGGGAGACACAGCATCGGAAACAGGCTCCAGGCTCCGAGCCATCAGCCCAGAGCCTGACGCGGGGCTCGAACTCACGGACCGCGAGATCGTGACCTGGCTGAAGTCGGACGCTTAACCGACTGCGCCACCCAGGCGCCCCAAAAATAATTAAAAAAAAAAAGAAAATTTAGTGCATCAATATCACAAAGCAGAAGGGTCATTCCGTGCTTTGTCCCCAACCTACTAGATTTATTTGTCACTTTACATTTACATGTCTGAACGTGGATTTCCTCCAGTGGAGTCTGGTTTCATCTTATTTGACCTTTTTTTTAAGTGTATTTATTTTGAGAGAGAGAAAGAGAGAGAATCCCAGGCAGACTCTGCATTGTCAGCACAAAGCCCGATGCAGTGCTTGAACCCACAAACTGTGAGACCATGACCTGAGCCAAAAACCAAGAGTCAGACGCTTAACTGACTGAGCTACCCAGGCGCCCCTCATCTTATTTTACCTCTTTATTTGTACCGGTAAACATGTCCATCAACTTCATTAAAAAACAAACACACATATGCTATTAGAGAGGATTGAAACAGCTTTTAGAGGAAACCCAAGGTTTCGAGCCACCGCCCATGTAAATAGCAAGGGTCCTGTATACAGCACTACTTTTCTTTAATCTGGAAATTTTATCCTCCTGTATACAGAGCTTTAAGACAAGACAGATTAAGTCTGGGAGGTTTTTTTGTTTGTTTGTTTTTTTTCAAATAGTTGGATCCTATTTTAACACCATCGCTCATGTGTCATAAACCCTTACAAAGCAGAGGAAATCTATAATGTGCTAATATTCCAGAATCGTGGCAGGGACAGGTGTAGCTCTACAAGGAACAGTGTCATTAGGGTTCAAAATATCAAAACCAATTCTAGGCAGGCACTTATACTCTGTGAAACAAACGGACCTCAGCACAAAGATAAACTAAGCTTCAGAACTGCCTGGGATCTACTTAACACAGGCACGAGGTTACAAGCCCAGGGTAAACCTTAGGCACAAGTTATACAGAACGATGAGGTACAACCTTTCCTTCCCTCCTAGGGGTTATGCTTAAGGGGGTGCGCTGAACTGGTGATAAAAATAAATGAGCGCTTTTCAAAAGTGGTGCACCTCCAGAGGAGGAAGGCCAAGGAAGACAGACTTGGAGAAAGGTAATTGACTGGCTTAACTTTGCACATAGTAGACCAGAGACAGACACACATCAATCTTTGCTAGAAATTAAAGGCGCTCAGGCTTGTAGGGGTCTGCTTTCAGAACAGTGTACGGTGAACATAACGGGATGTGCAGATACATCTGCAGAGAAGTCAAAAAGCAAGCGGGACTTGAAGTATGATAATACCACCACAGTCTGAGCTGGGTGCTCTGTGGACAGTCCCCGGATGCCACGCTAGCAAACAGCAATCCTGCACCAGAAACAATTCAAAATATGTGGCTACATGTTGGTAATGAAATATAAAGATGTAACAGCCTTGGTATGAAAAAGTCCCCATTAAAGGGGCACCTGGGGGGCTCAGTCGGTTGAGTGTCCCACTCTTGATTTCAGCTCAGGTCACGATCCCAGGGTGGTGGGATCGACCCTCACGTCAGGCTCCATGCTGAGCGTGGACCCTGCTTAAGATTCTCTCTCCTTCTATCTGCTCCTCCCCCCATTCCTGCTCTCCAAAGAAGAAAGGGAGACAAATTTCCAGTTCAGCCAAGCCATTATTTATTTTTTATACCAAACTAGTTAAATAAAGCAGCTTAAGTTTGGCCAAGCTGGGAGTCCTCCTCGTGGACTTTCAGTACAAAGACTGATGGGAACACTGCATCCTGCTCTTCCTGTTTCTTCGACTGTTCAACTCTATCGACATGCACAAGGCAAGGTGGAAAACAGATGCAATTTTCTGGACTGCCGAGAAACGTTGTTCTCATGCTGGGCTGTGTATTGGAAATAAAACGTGAGGTCTACGAAAGTACACACCGAAGCCTTATCACCAGAGATTCGAGATTCGGAGGCAGTGGCAGCCCCCACCACCCGTACAGTCCCTTATTGGCAGGCATGCCTTTTGCTGTATAAGACGCATGCCAATTCACTGAAAAGGAAACCACGCCCACTTGCCCGCCCACCCCTACTGCCCCCATCCACTGTCCTCCTTAATTCTGTGAAGCCCTTTCTCCGGGTCTTTGTGGTTACAGTCCCTACTGCCCATCAGGTGTGCACCCAGATTAGGTGATGGATTCCCATAAACGATTATCTGGTGACCTAGAGCACACAGCTGGCCAGCTGCAAAAATGCAGACCACATCAACCGCTTTGCTCCTCAGGTGTGGTTCCAAGTGTTGAGTTATAGCTTCAATGTCTTCTCTTACTCACATGGCCTCAGCCGGACAGGCTCAAAACCCTTTTTTAATAGAGATATAATTCACCTACCATGAAATCCAGCCTTTTCAAGCATACAGTTCGGGGGTTTCTAGTGTATTCACAGAGCTGCGCTAGCATCCCCACTACCTCATTCCAGAACATTTGCATCACCCCCAAAAGAAGCCACACCCATTAGCAGTCACTCCCCATCATGCCTTCTCCCAGCCTGTGGCAACTGATAGTGTACTTTCTGTGCTAGGGATTTGCCTGTTTTGGATGTTTCGTACAAATGGAGTCATTTGATACACATTTGTGTGTGTGTGTGTGTGTGTGTGTGACTTCTTTCTCATAGCATGCTTTCAAGGTTTTTATCTGCATCATGGCCCGAATTAGCACTTGCTTTCGCTGAAGTTACCAATCTCATTTCTGATGTTCTAGGTTGTCTGTATTCCGACCGCAAATTTGCCCAGATTCTTTGCCCACAGCGTAGATCTCCACGCAGGGTGTCCACACGCATCACACAGTTCCTGAATTCCATCTTTTGCTTGGGTCCATCCTTCTCGGAGCCCTTCATCCTACCATTGAGTTTCCTACCTTTGCCATCCTGGCTCAGCTACCATGCTAGCCCCCCCAGCAATCCCTGGACTTTCCACTCTTTTAATGTCCCATCTCTGCAGATCTCCCTGCACTGGTTTTCTCGCTCTTCTTGGTGGAGTACATGCTGTGGGATCTCCCTCACAGGAGTGAATGGGAGATACATGCATATGTGCTACACGGTTTAGAAAATGTCCACACTTGGTGATAGTTTATCTACCTACAGATTCTTGATGGAACAGCAAACACTAAGCCTTGCCTCACTGTTTCCCAGGTTCTGATGTTTATCTGGGGAAATTTTTGCATCCTCTCTTTGTCTAGGTTCTGAAATTTCAGTGTTGGTCCTTGCATTGAATAATCAGGGAGGCATTTTTTTTTTCGCCCTTATTTCTACAGCTCTACTGAGGTAGAGCTGGTGTATAATAAACTGCACATATCTAAGTGTAAAGTTCGATGAGTTTTGTATAGGCATGTACCCATGATGGCATCACCATGATGAGGATGATAAATCTATCATCTCCAAATACACGTGTCTTCCGTCACTAGTGATTACTTTGTATCTTCCAGGATTTTACATGAATGGAGTCCAAGAGTTTGTACTTGTGTTTGCTTCTCTTATTTCTCTCAGCATCATCTGAGAATCAGCCATGGTAAGGTATGCATCCCTGGTCTGCTCCTTTTCATACTGAGTATTATGCTAGGGTATAGATAGACTACGGTTTGTTCATCCATTCATTTGCTGATGGACACGTGGCTTGTTTCCTTGCGGCTTTACAAATAAAGCTGCAATGGACATTCATGTTCAAGTCCTAGTGTGACATATGCTCTGGTTTCTATTAAGCAAATACCTAAGCAAAAGTGACTAGGCAGGGTAGTGGGTGTATGTTTAACTTTCTAAGAAAACTACACAACTCTCTTTCAAGTGGTTGTACCATTTTGCTTTCCCATCAGCAGTGCAGGAAACTTCTGTTGCTCCTTGTCTTCCCCAACACTTGACATGGGTCACGTGCTCAATTTTAGCCATTTTAATGGATTTACAGATAACTTACATTGTAGTTGAATTTTGCATTTCCCAAAAGACGAATAAACTTCTTTTCACATTACTTACCACCCACTTATATTCTTTGGAAACGTGTCAATTCAAATTTTGTGCCAGATCTTTAAATTGTGTTCTTTTGGGGGGCCTGGGAGGCTCAGTCGGGTTTCATGAGAATGTAGAACAAAAGTGAGGGGTGGGGGGACATTCTGGTCTTATTTCTCATATTGGAAGGAAAGCATTTATTATTTTACCATGGAGTGTGATAGAAGCTATAAAGTTTGGTATATATCGCTAATTGGGTTCAGGAAATTCCCTTCTAAGTTTTCTGACAGTTCTTTTCTTTAGTGGATGCTGTATTGTTTTCAAATGCTTTACTGCATCTAATGAAGCCATCATATACTTTTTTCTGTTTTTATATTACTAATATGGTCAATTAAACGCATTCATTTTTGGACATTAACTAAACCAATTTTCTATCTGGGATAAACCCACTTAGCCATGACATATTAGTCTCTTCATGTGTTGTTGGACTCAGTTTGCTAAAATCTTAAGGATGTATGCATTTATGTTCATGAGGAATATCGGTCTATAGCTTTCTTTTCCTGTGATGTCTTTGGAGATTCCATATTAGGTTACTAAATTTCCATTTCAGGGAGATTTTATGTATAATTGGTATTATTTCTTTTTTAAGTATTTGGCATTCACCAATAACAGTCTGGAGTTTTCTTTGTTGAGATGTTAACAAAAAATTCAGTTTACTTAACAGACATAGGGTCTCTTGAATCTAGAAACATCACTGCTCATCTCTGGGAAGTATCTGTCAACTGTCTTTGATAAAGCTCTTCCCTTCATTTTCTTCACTTCCACTGTCTAAAGCTCCTTTTGTTTGGGTTATTTGAGATTCTAGCTGGATTTGCTGATTTTCTCGTCTACATTTCTTCCAATCTCCAGTCTCTGTCTTTGATTCTATATTATGTCAATTTGCTTCTGGCCCCATCTTTTGACTCTTTTGAACTTTTCATTTATGATCTCCTATTTTTAATAGTTGATTAGGACGGTAGAGTCTGTTCTTTATTCAGGCTTTCAGATAAACATTTCATTTGCAGTCTCAGCCATTTCCCATGTACAAAAGTACTTGTTTCTTCCAGTGCTGCACCTTTGTTGGGTGGTAGGATAGATTTCTTTCTCTTCATCTGAGACTTTCCTTTTCTGTTTCCACGCATTAATCTGTCCTGAGCTTCCAAAAGTTTGTTACTATAGTCTTCTCTACCATTCTTTAGTCTCTTGGTTTTTTGTTTTTGTTTTTTTGATTTTTTACATACAGCTTTGTGATTTAATGGGGCTTCAAGAAGTAGCAACAGTTAGGAAACAACAGATGTTGGTGAGGATGTGGAGAAAGAGGATCTCTTTCGCACTGCTAGTGGGAATGCAAACTGGTGCAGCCACTCTGGAAGACAGTGTGGAGGTTCCTCAAAAAACTAAAAATTGAACTACCCTGTGACCCAGCAATTGCACTACTAGGTACCTATTCAAGGGATATAGGTGTGCTGTTTCGAAGGGGCACACGCGCCCCAATGTTTATAGCAGCACTATAGACAACAGCCAAAGTATGGAAAGAGCCCAAATGTCCCTTGATGGATGAATGGATAAAGAAGATG
>NW_024412442.1:5250447-5297270 GCF_014898765.1 Herpailurus yagouaroundi
TATATACATACAATGGAGTATTACTTGGCAATCAAAAAGAATGAAATCTTGCCATTTGCAACTATGTGGATAGAACTTGAGGGTTTTATGCTAAGCAAAATTGGTCAGAGAAAGACAAATATCATACGACTTCAATCAGAAGGACTTTAAGATACAAAACAGATGAACACAAGGGAAGCAAAAATAATACAAAAATAGGGAGGGAGACAAAACCTAAGAGACTCTTAAATATGGAGAACAAACAGAGGGTTATTATAGGGGTTGTGGAAGGGGGGATGGGCGAAATGGGTCAGGGGCATCAAGGAATCTACTCCCGAAATCATTGTTGCACTAGATGCTAACCTGGATATAAATTTAAAAATTAATTAATTAATTAAAAAAGTAGCGGCAACAGTAAGCATGCATAATGAATCCACCACATTGAGCTGGGTGTCCTCCAAATCAACCCGATGGGTTTTTGAATAAAGATGCCAAATTCTCACCCTAATGCCTGCTCTTACTGGATTACTAATTCTATCCCTGTCTGATTCCAGTTAGACTCTAGGGTATTTGATCTTGTACAAAATGACCCAAGAAAAATAACTTGATGGAGGTAGGTGTGTCATTCCAGGAGGAACTTCGAACAGAAATTATCTGTTAGTTCCTACAACCTGTGTCCATGCCTTCTTCAGATAGAACACATCTCCAGGAACTATTCAAGTTGGCTTTAGCAGCTTCTTCCACTATTCTCGACTCATTAAACAGCTATGCCCATCTCTTCTCTTTACCATTCCCCACCCATATACTATGGAAACATAACCTATTTTTGGCTCTCCTCCTGTGACTTTGCAATTTATTTATTTATTTAAATTTATTTATTTTTAAGGCTTATTCATTTTCTGAGAGACAGAGAGAGACAGAGTGTGAGTGGGGGAGGGGCAGAGGGAAAGGGAGACACGGAATCCGAAGCAGGCTCCAGGCTCTGAGCTGTCAACACAGAGCCCGACAGGGGACTTGAACTCACGGACCATGAGATCATGACCTAAGCCGAAGTCGGATACTTAACCGGCTGAGCCATCCAGGCACCCCAGTGACTTTACAATTTAGATCGATGCAGCTATGGAGTCGGATATTTGAGTCAACTTTGGTTTTCTTCCCTTGTCTTCAATTAGCTATCAAATCCTGCCACCTTGGCCTCTTGAGTGCTTCCTCTTCTTTGGTTCTGTCACCACTGACTCAGGGTATGCATCGTTTCCTACCTGAAATGAGACTACCGCCCCTTGGGTGCCTCCAATCCTCCTGCTTTCATCTATGGCCCACACTGCAGGAACCATTTTGCTAGCACGCAAATCTGGTTATATTTATTCCCTAATTCACCAACAGCTGCTGACTGCTGACTGGGAGATCAAAATTCTTGCACTGGTATACATGGTCTTTAAAAACGTAACCCCAGGGCCTACTTCAGCTCCTGCTCTTCCCCAACCAGCACCTTGAACACCAGCCACGTCAAACTGCCTGTGGATGCCCAAACGTGCCATATTTTATTCTTTCCTACCTCTGAGTTTGTATATATTTTTTCATCTCTGTGGAATGCCATTCCTTAATTGGGTCATTTCATGAAACTCTATGTTCTACAGGGCCCAATCCAGTCCTTTCTTCCTCTGTGCCCCCCTAGCATTTCTTGTCTCTGTAACTTTATGGCTAATTAACATATTTGTTTATTTTTCTGGACTGCCAGCTCTTCAGAGCAGTAAATATACTTTTGTCTTTAGTATGGTTATTAGCTAGCACAAAGCCTGGTACTAAGGCACGTAACAGATATACAGAATGCAGAATTCATGAGAACCTACTGTGCTCTCTCTCACACTCTCTCTCTCTCTCTCTCTCTCTCTCTCTCTCTCTCTCTCTCTGGATTCCCTGATTTATTCCACCTGTTCCCACTGGTACTGGGAACTACAGCCTGAACATCTGAAAGAGTGAAAGAGTAAAGATGAATATATAATGGTATAAAGCCAGGTTGTGACTAGAATTGGCATGTATCAATGATCTAGTGTTAAAATTTAATGTTAAATAACAAATTTTCATCAGAAGTTAGGACACCAAATCTACAAAAATATGAATGGAGATACCTGAAATATGTTCTTCGTTGGTCCACAGTGGAATACGGAATTAATGGAATTAATACCATAAAATACCAAGTCATATAAGTTATATATATATACACATATGTTACCGAAGTACTGACTATACCGAAAGTGGAGATTCTAAGAAATGACATGGATTTTGGCATTAAGAACAAGCTTTGTCACATTCCCATCCTCCATCATTCCCAGCTCCAATAATCAGAATAAAACTTAAGCCAGCATTAAGCAGGCTCTACATCAGGATGTCTCAAATATGGCTATAAGTCTGAGGAATTTCTTTATCCTGCTGCCATCATCATCATCATCACAAAATTAAATGAAATTTGATACAAAAGGCATACAATGCAGATTACATAAAACATAAAGTATAGTTGCATAATATGAACTACACTATATGGTGTAAATTAAAAAAAAATTTTAATGTTTATTTATTTTTGAGACAGAGCATGAGTGGGGGAGGGGCAGAGAGAGAGGGAGACACAGAATCTGAAGCAGCTCTAGGCTCTGAGCTGTCAGCACAGAGCCTGACACGGGGCTCGAACTCACAGACCGCGAGATCATGACCTGAGCCGAAGTCGGACGCTTAACCGACTGAGCCACCCAGGTGCCCCCAAATTTTTAATTATACAGTGTAAATGGCTCAGCTCTCTGATTTCGCTCCCAAGAGGTAACAACTGTTTATTAAAGACTATATTCTTTCTAATTCTTTTAGGTATTTGTACATCTACCCACCCACAGCCCACCACCCATCCTGCCCCGCACACAAACACACACATAATTATTTTTTCAAATACAAATGGAAATACGCTACACTTATTGGTCCCATATTGCTCTTTTCACTTAAGAGGGATCTTGGACATCTTTCCATATCAGTGCATAGAGATCTACATTTTTCCTCATTCTTTTTAACGATTAAGTACTTTTCCATTCATTCAGAAGGTATCTTCTGAGAAGCTACCATGTCCCTGGAACCAAGCCAAATACGTGCGTGATCCCAGACCCTCCTTCATACCCCATGTGCCTCGTACCCCACTAAAATCCATCTATAGCTCCACCATCCGGAGAATTAAGTCCAAAACAGAATATCCTACAAGGCCACCTTGCAATTCTCAAGGCTCAAGGCCACCCCTCCTCGCTTTAACGCTTTTCCTCTGTAATATGAATAACTCCTTCCTCCCTATACACCTTGTGTCTGGCCAATAGGTAGCTGTATATAACCTTGATAAACAGCCTAGCCTGGGGACCACTAGCCTACAACACATGCTCTAAGAAGTGCCGCTACAACTCACATGTTCATGTAGTCATTCAGTTAACGTCTACTTAAAAAATTTTTTTAATGTTTATTTATTTTTGAGATAGAGACAGAGCCTGAGCGGGGAGGGGCAGAGAGAGAGGGAGACATAGAATCCAAGGCAGGCTCCAGGCTCTGAGCTGTCAGCACAGAGCCCGACGTGGGCCTCGAACCCACGGGCCGTGAGATCATGACCTGAGCTGAAGTTGGACGCTCAACCGACTGAGCCACTCAGGCGCCCCTCAGTTAACGTATACTTACAAGGCACGTGCCTGACCACTAGAAATCCAAAGATAAAAAGACTCGATCTTTGCTTTTAAAGGAGGGAAGGTCTAGTGAAGGGACAGCTATGAATCACCAAGGAATAATGAATGACAATAGATCACAATTTTTTTTCCATAAGCCAAATAGTCTATTTCACATATATATATGATTTCATTTACCCCTACAATAACTTAAAAAGTATCACCCTAATTTACACAAGGTACATAAGGATCAGAAACTGAGGCAAGTAACCTAATAAATATATTAAAATATATTTTGCTAGCACATACAAGATTTATTATTATTATTATTATTATTATTTCTGACTTTCCTCCTATCTCCACTCTTTGCCTTTGTGGGGCCTCTCTGAACTCTGGAGCCTCTGAAATCCAAGTTACAGGGATTTAGAACTTAGCTACAGCCAGAGGCCATTCAGTTCAGAGAATTTATCTTGCTTGACTCTCTGGGGCCTAGAGAACTCTTCAAACCCAAAAGCTGTCAGTCTTGGGCAGGAACTCCAACTCCTCACTTTAAGCCTGAGGAAGATGAGGAAGATTAACCCATTTGGATAAATTCTATGGCTAAGATAATTAGCTACAACAGTCTTCTTGTTCTTCCTCCAAAAGTAAATAATTTTATGGTGTTTTAATTTGCTTCTTTTATGAAATAACGGAGAATTCCGACCCCCGCGGGTCCAGAGCATACAAGGTGCTGAGCAAGACAGCATTCGCCTTTTCTCCAGCCAGAGGACGATTTAGATGGGCTGGTTCCTGACCACAGGCCCCTCCCCTCCCTCTTCTCAGAGCATTTAGTTTAGAAAACTTGCAATTGGAAATTATTTCTCTGCCCCTTTGCGATGTTAATCTTCTCTCAGCCCCTTGCTGGTTTCACAGTTTAGGAATGTCTTTCGCAAGAACCTGAGAGCCCAAATCTTCTCAATTTACCTCTGTCTAGCACAATTTTTCTCTAACAGTGTCAAACACAAAATCATACATCAGGACATCGACCACCCATTCCCAGGAGAATGGAAGAAACGAGGTTACATTTCATAAGACTTGACAGTCCTGAGATTTTTTTTTTTTTTGTCCACAGGCCTAATTTGTCATGAGGAAGGACCATGACAGTCTCAGAGAGGGTATATAGTCAGTTTTCCTTTAAAATATAGTTCATTCTATGTCAACAGTGTACAACAGGAAGCATTTGTATCTTGCTATATGAAAGATGGACATATCACTAGAAAGAAAAGTCTACTCAACCAACTCTAAATTCACCTTATAAATAGTCAAGGTTTCCATAAATGTTATTTTCCTTTAAATTTTATAAGTACAGGTATCCTTTTTTTAAGTGTTTCTAAAACATGAAATACATGAGGACAATTTCTTACCCATTGATAAAGAAATTCCTACCAAAGTGAAGAACAAAATATGGCCCAACACCACTTTGCATGGACCATTGTTAGGTCTCTGGAGCTCATGATTTAATAATTTCACCCTAGATGGGGCAGCTGGGTAGCTCAGTTGGTTAAGCGACCAACGTAATTTCAGTCCAGGTCATGATTTCCTAAGATTGAGCCCCACATCCGGTCCAGTCTGCCCTGACAATGTGGAGCCTGCTTGGGATCCTCTCACTCCTTCTCTCTGCCCTTCCCCACCTTCTCAAAAATAAATGAAACATTTAAAAAATGATAATAATTTCACCCTAGAAAGCACTACATATTCTGGAAAACATGTTATAGGTTACACCTAGTGGATCTCAATTCAATTTGAAACAACGAATGTGGATGCCTGAAGAATACTTCTAATTAGGCAAATCCATTCGTGAGTTAGAATATTCTAATATTCTAGAATATTCTGTTATCCAGAAAATAGCAGAGAAGTACATTTATAACGTACTGAATTTCCAAGAGATAATTTCTTAGTCTTCCTAATGTTAATACTTAAAACTACATAAAAGCATGATACAACCGGGAAGTTATGTTTTCTTGCAATGATAGCAACAGGTAACTTACAGAACTGTTGTCAAGCTTCCTAAAACTGTGCCACACGCCTCTGCCCAGCATCCCAGAGGACATCTTAGTTATGTACCTTATTGTCTCCATTCCTCTGTAGCCCTGAGTGCCACTTGGATGATTAATAGGCACTTCGTAATTATCATATGTGAAGTTGTGATTTATACTCTGTCAAACTCTATTTTGCCTCGACCCACCGCCCCCATGTCAAGAAATGGTACCTACTTGTCTACCTCAAACCCCCATACCCTGCAATTATCCTGACTCCTCTTTCCCTGGCATCCCATTAGCAAGAACTACGAGCACTAGTTTTTAAATATTTATCTAATCCAACTACTCCTCATCATAACCCGTCTGTTCAAACCATCATCAGGTCCATTTAGACCCATGAGAGTTAATTATTACTATTATTTTTAAATAATGGGAAGGAGCAAGATTGGACATTACAAGTGGTAACAGGTCAAATAAGAAATCCATGCTTGTTCTCTTTAAGACACCTGTTTCCAGGAGAAGCAAAGGATCACCTACAAAAGATGAGTTTAGTAATAAGAACAAAGTATATGTTGGGATTAGGGAAGTATAGGCCCCAGGTGGTGGGGGATAGGAGGAGATTATTTTACCATCAAAGGAAAAAGGAGGATATTTCTGTTGAATTGTCCATGTTTATAGTTCCAGTCCTCCTTCTGACCAGTGACACATATTTTTGAGAAGTAAAATAGTTGGAGAGGACAATAAAAGTACATGTAGATTTCTGGCAAAACACCCACAGGCTCGTTTACACCATCTGATCTGTCCAGCCCAGAATTATGTAGCAAGAGAAATGAATTCTAAAAATAAGGCCCGGATGTCTCCCTAAAGGCACCGACTTAAAGGAAAAAGCTCTTTGCAAAATTTTACTTCCGGCTGTTTTGCAAACTCGAGCAGACAAAATCTCTCCACCAACACTAATGAACACAAACTAATCATGTCACATTTTGCTCCGGGCAGTCAGCATTCTAAAATTAAGCGCTGGCTCCTACTTGCTACACAGGCTGGAGCTCAAAGAACTGTCTAACACTGACAGAACAGATTTTCCTCCTGAACCAAGCATGGGAGGTGTGTGACATTGGGGTAATAAATACGTCCAGAAGGGACAGAACAGAAGGACTAAGGCGGAAAGTCTTTAAAAGTCAGACTGCAGCTGCCACATTTGGCATTTTTTTTTCCCCTAGAGCTCATTATTGCTGTGTTTTAGGAGTACTCTGGAGGTTGGTCCTAAAACCAGGCTAATGGCACTGGTTGCAAGGCATGGTGGGTAATGGGAGCAGCCTTCTGCATAAAATATTTACACCTGTGTTTTCACCAGTGCTTATATCAATGGTAGAAGTGGCAGTGGGAAGGCCAGGGACTCATCTGGGTTTTGTGAGCTCTCCCAGATGTTCCTGTAGATTCTTCTATGTTCTGGGTTAAGTGGGGACAGGCATGTATATTTGGGAAAATGAAAACAAATGAAAAGCTGTGATTATGATGTTCCCGGGGTGAAATCTACTCTTAGGCTAACGATTCTGACATCATGACATCATGATTTGAGCTGTGCCCCTTTGCCCAGAAAGTATTACTTATTAGGTTCTTGTAAAGTTGTATGGGGACACAGCCACCTCTGACCACATATGTTTTGTCAATGGCCATGTCTGTGCTCCAAAGGCAAAGCTGAACAAGTACAACAGAGACTGTAAGGCCTGCAAAGCTGAAAATATTTATTATCTAGTCTTTGAAGAAAAAGTTGGCTGACCCCTTTTCAGGTGAGTGGGCAAGTCAGGAACTGTCACTGTTCTCATACTTCTAACCCTCCAGGACATTCAGTATTTTTCTTACCATGCTGGTGACACAGGTACCATCCCAGACTTGCCTCATTTCAGACTCTGCTTGAAGTCTGGCCAAAACCATATTTCCATCAGATTATGAATATTATAAATGTGGGAAATCTTTTTTTTTTTTACCAAAAGTCAAACTCAACTTCAAAGAACTAACACTCAGGAGAATCTGAGGGCAAGAAATATAGAAAAAGCTGAACAGTGAACAGATGTCTTCCAAGGTCTTGAGTGGAAATTATAAAATGAGTTGGATGTTCCCTATCGGTAAAAATGACATCTTTATGCTTCCTTCATCCTGTTCTTTGCAGAATGGTTGGTAACACTCAAACACATTGATTTAGAAGTCTTCTGAGCTGAGAAATAATTTCTGAAAGGAGCCTTAATAAAGCATTCCTAAGAGGCATGCCCTTTTTAAGTTCTTAAGTGACATCAGCACACTGTGTAAGATGCAGAATCCATATTGCCACATATGAAATTTCCTAGGAATGTAGTTATTAATGAAGAGAAAAGCAACGTTTCAGGATGTAGAAAACAGCTTAAGCAAAACCTTAAGTTTTGTCTTATGATCAGGTTGTCTATGGACCCATTTTAGACATAAGGATACCTGAAGATTGAAAGTGAGGGTATGGAGAGACATCTATTCTGCAAATGGAGGTCAAAAGGATGCCACAGTAGCTATACTTATTTCAGACAAAATGGACTTCAAAACAAAGAAATGTAACAACAGAAAAGAAAAACACTATATAATAATGAAGGGGACAGTCAAAAAGAAGATATAACAATTATAAATATTTATGTACCCAACATGATAGTACCTGAATAAATAAAAACAGTTAATAACCAACATAAAGGAACTAATCAATAATAATACTTTAATAACAGGGGACTTTGATACTCCACTTACAAAATGGACAGATTAGATAAGCAGAAAGTCAACAAGGAAACAATGGCTTTGAATGACACTGGAACAGATGGAAATAACAGATATTTTCAGAACATTCCATCCTAAAACAGAAAAATACATTTTTTTTTCAAGTGCACATGGAACATTCTCCATAATACATACCAGAATAGCCCACAAAACCAGCCTCAACAAATTCAAGAAGATCTAAGTCATAGCATGCATCTTTCCTGACCACAAAACTATGAAACTGGAAATAAACCACAAGAAAAAATATGGAAAGACCACAAATACACAGAGGCTAAATAGCATGCTACTTAAAAATGAATGAGGCAACCAATAAATAAAAGAAGAAATAAAAAAGTACATGGCAACAAATGAAAATAAAAACACAACCGTCCCAAAACCTTTGGGATGCGGTAAAAGCGATCCTAAGAGGGGAGTCTATAGTAATAAAGGCCTACCTTAAAAGCAAGAAAAATCTCAAACAACCTAACCTTGCACCTAAAAGAGCCAGAAAAAGATCAACACACAAAACCTAAAAACAGAAGAAGAAGGGAATAATAAAGATTAGAGCAGAAGTAGGTGATGCAGAAACTAAAAAAATCAAAAACAAACAAAAACAATAGAACAGATCAATGAAACTAGAACCTGGCTGTTTGGGAAGAACAAAAACAATAAAACTGATAAACCTTTAGCCAGACTTATCAAAAAGAGAAAGGACTCCAATAAATAAATTCACAAATGAGAGAGGGGAAACAAAAGCCAACACCACAGAAATACAAATAAGAGATTATGAAAACCAATAGGTCACCACACTGGGTAACTTAGAAGAGATGGACAAGTTCCTAGAAATATGTAAACTTCCCAAACTGAATCAAGAATAGAAAATTTGAACAAATTGATAATAATAAATTGGGTCAGTAATGAAAAAACTCCCAAGAAGCCAAAGTCCAGGACCAGATGGCTTTACAGGCGAATTCTACCAAACATTTAAAGAATTAACACCTACTCTTCTTAAACTATTCCAAAAATTGGAAAGGAAGGAAAACTTCCAAACTCATTCTATAGGGTCAGCACTACCCTGACAGCAAAACCAGATAAAGACACCAATAAAAAAGGGAACTATAGGCCAATACCCCTGATGAACAGAGATGCAAAATTCTCAACAAGAGAGGAGCAAACCGAATCAAAAAATACATTAAGAAAATCATCACCACTATTGAGTGGGATTTATTCCTGGGATGCAAGCATGGTTCAGTATTTGCAAATAAATATTATACATCCCATCAACAAGAGAAAGGATAAAAAAAAACATATTATCATTTCAATAAACACAGAACAGGCATTTGACAAAGTGTAACATCCATTCATGGAAAAAACCCTCAACAAATTTGAGTTAGAGGGAACATATGTCAACATAATAAAGGCCATATATGAAAACCCACAGCTAACATCATCCTTAATGGGGAAATACTGAGAGCTTTTCCTCTATGGTCAGGAATAATAAAGAGATATCCATTCTAACAGCTTTCATCCAACTCAGTATTGGAAGTCCTAGCCACAGCGATCAGACAAGAAGAAATAAAAGACATACAAATTGGTAAGGAAGAAGTAAAATTTTCCCTCTTTGCAGAAGACATGATACTTTATATAGAAAAAGTGAAAGGCTCCACCAAAAAACTACAAAAACTGATAAATGAATTCAGTAAAGTTGCAGGTTACAACAGAGACCTGTTGCATTTCGACACACCAACAATGAAGTGGCAGAAATTAAGAAAACAATCCCATTTACAACTGCATCCAAAATAATAAGATACCTAGTAAAAAATGTAACCAAAGAGGTGGACAATTTATACCCTGAAAATTATAAAACACTAATGAAAGAATCCAAACACAGAAGAATGGAAATACATTGCAAGCTCAGGGATTAGAAGAATAAATACCATTAAGATGTCTATACTATCCAAAGCAATCTACCTTAAAAATTTTTTTAATGTTTATTTTTTGAGAGAGAGAGAGAGAGAGAGATACAAAGCACGAGTGGGGGAGGGGCCAAGGCAGAGGGGGACACAGAATCTGAAGCAGGATCTGGGCTCTGACCTGTCAGCACAGACCCCAACACAGGGCTTGAGCTCACAAACCATGAGATCATGACCTGAGCCGAAGTTGGACACTCAACTGACTGAACCACCCAGGCACCCCAGCCATCTACACATTTAATGAAATCCATGTGAAAATACTAACAGCATTTTTCACAGAACTAGAACAAACAATCCTAAAATTTGTATGGAACCACATAAGACCCCAAATAGCTGAAGTAGTCTGGGGAGGCGGGGAAAGCAAAGGTGGGGGCATCACAATTCTCACTTCAAATTCTATTACATAACTGTAGTCATCAAAACAGTATGGTACTGGCACAAAAAACAGAGATCAGTGGAACAGAATAGAAAATATGGAAATAAACCCACAACTATACAATCAATGAATCTTTGACAAAGCAGGAAAGAATATCCAATGGCAAAAGAACAGTCTCACCAACAAATGAAATGGTGTTGGGAAATCTGGACAGCAACATGAAGAATGAAACTGACCACTTTTTTTTTTTTAATTTTTTTTTAACGTTTATTTTATTTATTTTTGAGACAGAGGGAGACAGAGCATGAGCGGGGGAGGGGCAGAGAGAGAGGGAGACACAGAATCGGAAACAGGCTCCAGGCTCCGAGCCGTCAGCACAGAGCCCGACACGGGCCTCGAACTCACGGACCGTGAGATCATGACCTGAGCCGAAGTCGGACGCTTAACCGACCGAGCCACCCAGGCGCCCCAAAACTGACCACTTTTTTACACCATATACAAAAATAAATTCAAAATGAATTAAAGACCTAGATGTGAGGCCTGCAACTGTGAAAATGCTAGAAGAGAGCATAGGCAGTAATTTTTCTGACATCGGCTGTAGCAACATTTTTCTACGTTATGTCTCCTGAGGAACGCAAACAAAAACAAAAATAAAACTATTAGGATTTCATCAAGATAAAAAGCTTCTGCACAGTGAAGGAAACCACCAACAAAACTCAAAGGCAGCCTACACAACGCGAGAAGGTACTTGGAAATGATGTTTATAATAAAAGGTCGGATCCAAAACCTATAAAAAATGGATACACCTCAACACCAAAAAAACAAATAATCCAAGCTAAAAAATGGGCAGAAGACATGAATAAACATTTTCCAAAGAAGACATCCAGATGGCCAACAGACACATGAAAAGATGCTCAACCTCACTTATCATCAGGGAATTGCAAGTCGAAACCACCATGAGATATCACTTCACACCTGTCAGAGTGTCTAAAATAAACAACACAAGAAACAACAGGTGTTGGTGAGGATGTGGGACAAAAGGAACCCTCCTATACTGTGGGTGGGAGTGCAAACTGGTACAGCCGCTGTAGAAAACAATAGGAAGTCTCATCCAAAAGGTAAAAATTGAACGGCCCTATGATCCAGTAATTGCACTGGAGATTTTCCCCCAAATAGACAAACACTAATTCAAAAGGATACATGCACCCCTATGTTTATAGTAGCGTTATGTGCAATAGCCAAATTATGGAAACAGCCCATGTGTCCATCAACTGGTGGATGGACAAAAAAGATGGGGTTTCTATATACGAAGGAATATTAGTCAGCCATAAAAAAGAATGAATTCTTGCCATTTGCAATGACATGGATGGAGCTAGAGAGTATTATGCTAACTGAAGTAAGCCAGTCAGAGAAAGACAACATATAATTTCATTCATATGTCGAATTTAGGAAACAAAACAAATGAGTAAGGGAAAAAAAAGAGAGAGAGAAAGAGGCAAACCAAGAAACAGACTCTCAACTATAGAGAACAAACTGATGGTCACCGGAGGGGAGGTCCATGGTGGGGCGGGCCCCCCCCAGAAACAAGTGATAAGGATTAAGGAGGGCACTTGTGATGAGCACTGGGTGATGTATGAAGTGGTGAATGACTGTATTGTACCCCCGAAGCTAATATAAGACTGGATGTGACTATATGTTAACTAACTGGAATTAAAATAAAAACATAAAAAAAATAGTTTGATTATGCAAAGTCTGTTAAAGTACTAAATAAAAAAGAAAATACATCTTAGTGGACCTTAAAATGGTAATTGACAAGAAAGTTCTGGGGGATTCAAGCAAAACCATATTCATAATGGTGGAACTTTCCTCAAATCACATTTCAATTCCAAAAAACAGTACAGGCTGCCTGAATAATATGGCAACAAAATAGCAGCAAATTAAATAAAATGTGGAGGCCTCCCTCTTACCAGGTCCTGGCCACCGTACCGCTAATCACAATTTCTTAAGAAAAATCTCACAAAAAAAGAACAAAAGATGACACTGTTTGGTATGTGTTTGTAAACAAAATTAAATAGGCTCCTTAAAATATGTGGGGGAGTTATTTCTCCAGTACCTGGGGCTCTGTTGTTCATGGGACCTGGGAGGATGGAAGGATCTGGTCTCAGAACATGCGGAAAAGAAAAAATGATGCCTTGGTTTTAGTTAATGGTCAGTCTTACAACTTTACCTGTATTCAGTTTTAGTAAATCTAAGGAATTCCTGTTTATTGACAAGTAGTTAATGTTGTTATTGTTTTTGATGACTCGAATCCTTTCTTCTTCTAATACTTGTGCTCAATGTATTAGAATTCGAAAACATAATTCAAAAAAATCATGATCCCGGCCAGCAGGGCACCATGACTCTTATCCCCATTTTACAGATTAGAAAACTGACATAGAGGCTCGATGACTTTCCAGGGCCCCAGAATAACCGGGTAAAGGAGTTTAGACTCCACGGCAAGAAGTCTGACTCCACAGCCCGTTTTGGGGCACTAGTGCTACAATAAAGGATTGAGAGGGATATAGATGAGCTGAAAAAAAAATGTACGAGGAGGAAGAAGGAAGACTGAAGAATGATTTCTCCGAGGGGTTGGCGTCCCAACCTTTCTGTGCCTCCTGGGTGCGTCCCTATCAGTTTACACATTGCTCAGCAAAAGAAAATGTCAGCTTTCTTATCTGTCTCCTCCTGACTGATACTCTGACTCTGATACTCTGGTTCACATCTGGGCTCCAAGAGCGTGACAGTGCCTGGTGTCAGGAGGGTTAGTCCATGTTTGCTCGAAGAATGTATATATGTGAAAGGCATGACTGCTGGGAGAGGCAAGAAGGTTCAAGCAAGACTTTTTAAGACTTCTTTACTACTACTATTCTTACAACATTCCATATCTGAGTTGTTTCCTTCGCAAGCGGCCTAATAATACTTCTGTTTTACCTTCACAGCTGACCACCTAGGCTTGCCAAAGGGAACAGTGTCAGGCTCATGAAGTTTGGGCCAAAAAGGCATTCATGCTAAAAATAAATGAATCATCAAACTTAGAGAGCTGCACCTTAAGTCAATTGGGAAACCATGGTGGATTACAACGGAGGAGACCTGGTTCCAGTGAAGTTAAGTGCCTTCTTGAAAGGTATCAGTTAATGAGTGGCACAGGCAAGACCCTGTCTCCTAAAGTGTGACAGCCTTCAGTCAGGACACAGTGAGGACTGGCCATAAAAGTGGAATGGCACCAGGGAGAAAGGAGAATCCAGATGCTTAAACAACAGAAAACATTATGAAGAGGAATGTGATAAGGGAAATACAGATACACAGAGTTCAGGGTTGGTAAATGAAATAGATTCACGACAGTCTCACATGTTATACTGACATTCACTAACTCAAAAGTTTATCATGTTTATTCTCCCACTTTTACCTAATATTTCTTTAGCTGGATTATGTAGGGAAAAAGCAAACCCTTTTAGTAGCCTGAAAAATGCTTCGAAGTGTCATCATCGATGTTAAGAAAATTGGGGGAAAAAAAAAGCAAAAAAAAAAATGCTATAGTTAATGATCTTACGTATCACAGTCTGTCTTCTATGCCTTCCCTGATTCTTTGTCTGTTCTCATTTTGTCTATGGAACCTGTATTGTCATCACAAGCATATTATATTATGCAGAATGTCACTGAGTATAGGCAGAGGCGCCAGCAAGAAAAAGTACCCCCTCCCCTCCCATCAGTGACCAGTAATACAAAAACTCAGGGATACACTCTCTCCTCAATTGACACAATCGCCAGGTTTAGTCAGCCTACACAATGGCACACTCTACTGTTTCTCTGAATAAGTCAGGTAAGATTGTAATGTCATTTTAATTGAGTGGGTTTATGTCAACATTCCTCTCAAAAAAAGGAGGGAAGGAAGTTGAAAAGGAGATGCTCATGTGTCACATAAGACATGCCATCACACAGAAATAATAGCTAAAAAAACATTATCTTCATCCTAAATGGAAACAAAATTTCTTCCATCCACTTGTGTAGAGAATGTATGAGGCTTGCAGAGTGACTACAAAAGCAAAGACAGATTTGAATTTCACTAAATCAGAAAGGTGCCTACTCTTTAATAGAATTTGCAAAGAACTTATTAACATAACCTATCTTTAAAAAGGGGGGCAGTATTAAAAATGTCTATCTCCGGTTATTCTTGCCAATCATTTGGACAATAACAGGTTTTTAATCCCTTAGATTAAAACTAGTCTTGAAGTAATGGGACCATAGATTTAGAAAGAATAATATTTCTTTGAGAGTTTGCTTGAAAAGACAGGAAATGGGTTTTTGGATCTTACTAACACTTCCTGGATTACTTTCTTTCCTTTCCACTGGTCACCGGAGACCATTGTCCCCCAACAGCTGTACTCTCTACTTCCCCAGAGAAAGAGATACAGAGGCAACGTCAAACTTATTTTAGGTAACTGTTTCCTCCAGGCTTCACAATTTTAAATATGTACACTCTGAAGTAATAGAATATGTGCATTATTTTGGCTTTACATAGGATCATTAGCTTTGACTCCTCACCTGCATATCCTCAAAAGTTAACAATCCTAATAGCGGCTAACAGAATACCACTTATTATTGATAACGGATACAGAAGAGGAAGGGAACACAGGAATCAATTCGTGGGCCTTGGTTCCATCTTCTACAGTTAAGGCTCAAGGGTTTTAATAGCAAACAACAGTTCATTCTAAGGACATGCGTGTGGGGGCAATGGTGATAAACAACAATTCATCCTAGGTAAATGTGTGCGTCAGGGATGGCCACTCTGTGCGTGTCAGTTAGCTCCCTGGTGGTGGTGGTGGCAAATTTTATTTTCTTTTGGTTGTTCTTCAAGTGGTATTTTAATACCACTTCACAGATTTTTAGGGAAAAAGGAGTGGAAAAGAAAAACCTCTCATTTAGAAATTCTCAAAAGGCAGGCAAATGTTTTGATCACGAATGCTTCTTTCACTTCCTCAGCTGCTCCGATTTCAGATTTTCTGGATGGCTCTCAATCTGCTACATTACTAGAGTGACATTACTACGTTACTAGGGTTCTCGATTTCTTGCTTGCAAAGAGATCTAAGTACATCGAAATGATTAGCAGTTGGAAAGTGAATTTAACTTAATACTATGGCCAGAATGGTATTTCTTTAAACAATCGGCCCTTCCTAGTTAAATGTGTGAAAGTATGTATGTATGTATTATGTGTAGATGCATATTCTGAAACAAACAAAAAAAAGGAGACAAAGACAATACTATGGCATTGTTGACTAAGAGAAGGTAGGAGAAAAGAAGAAACAGGTGGGTAACGAGTTATGGGAGAGTCAATCCTTCAAAGATCCCTGAAAAGATGCATTGATGCAGAATGAGTTCTGTATTATCCAGGAGAACTCGAACGTTAAAGCATGCACCATAACTTTTCAATGAAATACAGATCATGACTGTGTAAATGCCAGTCATTATCCGTAACTCTGTGTGGACTCCTTTTGAGTAGCTCAAGGAAATGCACACATACAGAAGGGAATTTGCAGTAAGCTATGGTATCACCGTGTAGTATTAACATGCTGTTTCGTACTATAGGAATATTTCTGTTCCAACTTATGTGCAAATGCTAAGACTATTTCACTTATCTTTGATGTCTCCAAAGTTTACGTATTATCTACTGACAATAATAATGCCTTTTTCTTTATTATGGCTCTTATCTTCTCCTGCCATCTTAACGTCTCTCATAAAACAAATGCAAGTAAATGTAAGTCACATATGCATCATCCTGAGCTGTGCTTTTTTATTATCTCACATAAACACAGAGCTGCACTGTATCTGGGATTTGCTTTGAAAAAACACAATGGCAAAGGAGTAATTTTATGAAATTTTTTGTGAATTTTATGGATCAACAATCTTTTCAAAGATTAAAAGACATTTAAAAACTCAGAAATAGTTGTTATATTCCTTAGGACATTAAAAAGCCAAATTGAAACCTTTTATTGGAGGAATAAAAACTGGAAAATATTTCCTGCCGCAGAACATGAGATGCCTACATCCTGCCAATTTCATCATCCCTTAAATCTGTTATTTTTGTTTACATTTATTCAAAAGTACTGAATGTATAGTTGAAAAAGAAAATTGGCTTTTTGACCTCTTGATTCCTTACAATGCACAAGCATACTCAAATTATATTGGGTACTGGAAAAATGGAGCTTTATCTGAATTTTTATAAATTTGCTTCTTTAAAATGTCAAATCTTCCCCAAAAGGTAGAACTAAAATAGATACACACAGAATCCTACACATAGTACACCTATAGTACTCTGAAGGAAACAATCATATGTCAATGATTCTACAAGTGTCCAAAGGAAAAGTCTTTTAGCTCAGTGTATGTACTTAGAAACAAAGTATCTATCCATCTGTTTTTCTAATAGATATTGACATGGGCACAAAAGATACAAAATATATCAAAAGTAATAATGAAAAGAAAATTTTTAATTTAATTGGATTTCATGTTTATTCTGTTCTGGTTAAAATTTTAGCCCTAAGACATCTCTGAAGCTGAAAGAATTCCTTTTATGATTGCTCAGCTTTAAAAACTTCAGCCCCTAAAAGCCCATTATGTGGGTCCTTTCCTTCCTAGTGAGTCATTTAACAGAGGACATCCTCATCAGGCATGGCGAGTTCCGTCCTGGACATGTAATGCCTTCAATCTGTGTTTGGAAGCAGAAACGAGTGATGGGTGGAAAGCCATAGAGAAAAGCCCCTTACCTCTGACTCCCCAAAGACCAGGGGGAAAGGGCAGGTGATTTTCACAAAGAAATGAAAACGGTAGAAAGTTAGTATGAAGATTTAAGGGTCACGACTCTTTATAGGCAAAAGCAGCAGAAATGCCCTTAGGCTCCTGCTTATGGCTCTAAGGGTTCCTATCACCAAACATGTGAAGAAGACGGGTGTAATATTCCTCTCAGAAGGGCCATAGGGAAAATGACATTGACACCGAAAGCAAACGAGAGTCATTTAAAGAGAAGGAAAAGTCAAAGATTTTAAATGTGCGAAATGCTTTCCCTGATAAGCAGAATAGACACATCATTTTAAAAGATACAAAGAAATTATTTTTATTATTAAAAAAATGAAAACTACAGAAATCATGTAACAACAAAGTATGCTTCCCTGAGATTTAATCCAAGTTGACAATGTGCCACATTTACTTCAAAAAATGTTTTTAAATAAATAATATATTTGGCTGCTGTTTCCAACAGTATGTGTGATGGATGCCCTAAAGAACCAGCTATTGGAAACAACTAAACACACAAGGTAAAATATTTAATAACATCTTTCTAAAAGCATGATGAGGGGCGCCTGGGTGGTGCAGTCGGTTAAGCGTCCGACTTCAGCCAGGTCACTATCTCGCGGTCCGTGAGTTTGAGCCCCGCGTCAGGCTCTGGGCTGACGGCTCGGAGCCTGGAGCCTGTTTCCGATTCTGTGTCTCCCTCTCTCTCTGCCCCTCCCCCGTTCATGCTCTGTCTCTGTCCCAAAAATAAATAAATGTTGAAAAAAAAAATTAAAATTAAAAAAAAAAAAATAAAAGCATGATGAGTTGGCAAGAAACAAAGGAATACTCCAACGTCCCAAAATATGACTAAAGTAAGGTAGAAAGGTAAGCAAATATTTACAGGTTTCGGCCAAGGGACATATGTTGACCCCTAGTGTCCCTAAATTCCATTTAAGTGGCTCAATGGAGTCCCACATGAGAAGAATAGCGCTATAATGTCAGTGTCAAGTACAACCTAAGTACGATTTAGAGGTTATTTTCTAGTCTCTAGTGCTTAAAGAGGCAATGGATCCATGGATGCCATTCACCCTATTCACTGTGAAGAAAGTAATCTTCTAGAAAAGGTAGACAAAGAGTCCAAATAAATTTAATATCCAGTTGTGACACTTTAAAACATACATGTTCTTGGCAAATGTAGAATAGAAAAGAACATCTCTTACCTGATCCATTATCTATCAAAAACCTGGAAGGAAAAAATTCTTGAGACAAATGGAAAGATTTCCCTCTGAGAGTCAGAAAGATGCAAAAAGGCCCACCATCGCCACCTCTAGTCAACACCATTGCGCAAGTTCTGGTCAGTAGAGTAGAAGAAAAAGACATAGGGAAGGTAGGGTAGGAGAAAACCTGTATTACTCACAGCTTATGTGGTTGTGTATATAGAAAATCTGAAAGAATATACCAGTAAATTATTAACATGTACTACTAAAAAGTAAACAGACCAAATGAAATAGGACACCAAGTGAATAAATAAAAATCAATGATCTCTATACATTATGGCACAATTAGAAATTAGAAACTGTGCTTTAACATACAGCATTTACTTCCCCAGGTATCAAGTCTCTAAGAATAAATTTAACAAAAGATTTCTGGTGGGCGTCCAGGGAAGACGGCAGAGTAGGAGGACCCAGGCTCACCTCATCCCATGGATACACCTAGTTAACACGCTCATCAGTGTAAGTAAGCCGGGCAATGGCCTGAAGACTGGCAGAACAGACTTTCCATTGTTGAAGGTAAAGAAGAGGCCACATCCAGTAGGAAGGGGAGAGAGACAGGAAGAAAACTGATCCCTGAGACTGTACCTGGGAGGGGTAGATGGGTATATGACTGGGGTACGTGCAAGTGCTAGAGGGGCCAGGATCTTTAGGAGACTTCTCCAAGAATAAAGAAGTTAGTGAGTGCCATTTCCCTCTCCTGCCCCCCAGCCTAGGTACATGGATGTCTACACAAATCAGCACAGAGTGAACACTCTGCAGTAACCTGCTAACAGCTTGCCTTGCCCATATGCTCTCCTGCAGACACTTGCCCTCACCGATCTGCCCTCAGCAGTTGTTCTCCGACGTGGTTCACAAGCCCAGCAGGGTACAAGCAGTCTCAACAGGGGCCATCGCCACCCCAAAGTGAGTCCTGTTCTGGGGAGAGGAGAAGATAAGCCTCTGGGCTGGGGGGCAGACATCTGGTCTGACTGCAGGCCCAGCTCTCCGACTAAAGCTTCTCAGGGGACAACATAAGGAGAGCATTCTGCAGTTCAGTGCTACTGCATCTCTGGCAAACACCTGGTCTGCATCCACTCAGGCCAACATGGCACCAGACTGGCCCACCAACATCAAAGGGACCAAACCCTGCCAACGGCAGGCCAGGAGAGCCAATGCCGATGGCCGGACGCAAGGCAGACATGGCTCAACAATAACAACAGGGCACACACAACACAGCAACATACACAGGAGACACTCCTGAAGCACTAGGTTCTAGGAAACAGGGGACACTGCACTGCAGGGCACTACAGGACTTTTCTTCATAAGGCTGCTACTTTCAAGAACATGAGACATAGCTGACTTCCCTAACACTTAGAAACATACAGCAAGAGTTAGACAAAATGAGGAGACAGAGAAATATGTCCCAAGTGAAAGATCAGGAAAAATATCACAGAAAGAGACCTAAATAAAATGGAGATAAGTAATACACCAGATAGAGAATTTAAAGTAATGGTCATAAAAATACTCACTGCATTCAAGAAAAGAGTGGGGGTCTACAGTAAGCCCCTCAACAAAGACATAGAAACCATAAAAAAAATCCAAGATGAAGAACTCAGTAACTAAAATGAAAAAAAAATACACAAGCGGTAATAAATAGTAGACTAGAGGAAGCAGAAAAACAGATCAGTGACTTGGAGGACAGAGCAATGGAAAGCAATCAAGTTGGACAGGAAAGAGACAAAAAGGATACATATATAAAAATTGAAAATGGATTAAAGTAACTTGGTGACACCACCAAACAATAACATTTGCATCACAGGGATCCCAGAAGAAGAGAAAGAAAAGGGGCAGAAGATTTATTTGAAGAAAACTTATCTTAAAAACATCCCTAATCTGGGGAAAGAAACAGATAGCCAGATTCAGAAGGCACAGAGATCCAACTCTACCCTTCACCTCAAAATCAAGCCAAGGTGGTCTACACCAAAACACATAGTAATTAAAATGGAAAAAAGTAATGATAACGAATTTTAGAGGCAGCAAAAGAGAAGACTGTTACATACAAGGGAAATCCCAAAAGGCTATCAGCAGATTTTTCAGCAGAAACTTTGCAGGCCAGAAAGGAGTGGCATTATATATTCAAAGTGCTGACACTAAACAAACAAATGAAAAACCCTGCATCCAAGAATATTCTATCTAGTAAGGCCATCTTTCATAACAGAAAGAGATAAAGAATTTCCCAAGCAAACAAATTTGAAGGAATTAATGACCACTAATCCAGCTCTACAAGAAAGGTTAAAGGGGATTCTTTGAGTGGAAGGGAAAGACCATAGCAGGAGTAAGAAAAGCAGGAAGCACAAAAGCAGTCTAAGTAACTATATTTATAAAAGTCAGTCAAGGGATTCACAAAATAAAAAATGTCAAGTATGACAGCATTTACCTAAAACCTGGAGGGAAAGGAGTACAAATTTAATGCTTCTAGAATGGATTGATACTTAAGCAAACATCAACTTAATACAGACAGCCATGTGCATAATATATATAAACCTAACAGTAACCACAAATCAAAAAACCTGTAATAAATATGAAAAAAAATAAAGAGAAATGAATCCACGTATATCACCAAAGAAAGTCCCATAAAAACAACCATAAAACAAGTAACAAAATGGCACTAAGTACATCCTATCAATAATTTGAATGTAAATGGACTAAAGGTTCCAATAAAAGGCATAGGGTGACTAAATGGATTAAAAAAAAAAACTATCTATGTGCTGCCTACAAGGGTCCCATTTCAGACCTAAAGACACCTGCAGATTGCAAGTGAGAGATGGAGAAGCATTTATCATGCCAATGGATGTCAAAAGAAATCTGGGGCAGCAATACTTATGTTGGACACAATAGACTTTAAAACCATGACTGTAACAAGAGACAAAGGATGATACTGTATCATCATAAAGGAGATAATCCAACAAGAAGACAGAGAAGTTGAAAATATTTATGTGACAACATGCTAGCACCCAAATACAAAAAGCACCTATTAACAAACATAAAGGACATCGTTTATAATAATACAATAATAGTGGGATACTTTAACACCCTGCCTACATTAGTGGACAGATCATCCAAACAGAAACTCAACAAGGAAACAGTGCCTGTGAATGACACATTGTACCAGATGTCACGAAGAAATATATTCAGAATATTCCATCCTAAAACTATGGAATACATTCTTTTTAAGTATACATGGAACATTCTCCAGAATAGATCAAGTTAGGCCCCCCCCAAAAAAAAATCAGGTCGCAACAAATTAAAAAAGATTAAAGTCATACCATGCATCTTTTCCAACCACAATGGTATGAAACTAGAAATAAACCACAAGAAAAAACCAGGAAAGAACACAAATACATGGAGGTTAAATATCCTGCTACTGAACAACGAATGTGTCAACCACGAAATCAAAGAGGAAATAAAAAATATACATTGAGATAAAAGCAAATGAAAATACAATGGTCCAAAATCTTTGGGATGCAGCAAAATCTGTGCAAATAGGGAAGTTTATAGTAATACAGGCCTACCTCAAGAAGCGAGAAAAATCTCAAATAAACAACCTAACTTTACACCTCAAGGAGCTAGGAAAAGAAGATCAAACAAAACCGCAAACCAGTAGAAGGAAGGAAATAATAAAGATTAGATCATAAATAAATGAAATAGGAACTTAGAAAACAGCGGAACAAATCAATGAAGCCAGGAACTGACTTTTTGAAAAGATCCATAAAATTGAAAAACTTTTAGTCAAATTCTGAGAGGGAGGGAGGGAGGGAGGGAGGGAGGGACGGGGTGGGGGGAGAGAGAGGGGGAGAGAGAGAGAGAGAGAGAGGGAGAGAGAGAGAGAGAGAGAGAACTCAAAGTAAGAAATGCAAGAATAAATAACCAACACCACATGAATACAATCAGGGTGCCTGTGTGGCTCTGTTGGTTGAGTGTCTGACTCTTGATTTTGGCCCAGGTCATGATCTCACAGTTGAGATTGAGCCCTACGTCAGGCTCAACACTACATGTAGAACCTGCTTGAGATTCTCTCTTGCTCTCCCCTCTGCCCTTCTCTCCAGCTCGCTTGTGTGCGCACAAAGTCTCTCTCTCTCTGTCTCTCTAAAATAATTTTTAAAAAAGACACATAATCCTAAGAGAATATTATGAGAAACTATATGCCAACAAATTAGATAGGCTAGAAGAAATGGATAAATTCCTAGAAATCTGTAACTTCCCAAAACTGAAGCAGGAAGAAATAGCAATTTGAACAGATCAGTAGTCAGCAATGAAATTGAATCAGTAATCAAAAAACTCCCGACAAACAAAAGTGTAGGACCAGTTGACTTTGGAGGTGAATTCTATCAAACATTTAAGGATGAGTTGATACCCATTCTTCTCAAACTATTCCAAGGAAAAGGAATGAAAGTTTCCAAAGTCATTCCATGAGGCCTGTGGTACCCTGGCAGTCAAACCAGGTAAGGACATTACAATAAAAGAGAACTACAGGCCAACACCTCTAGATGCGAGATTCCTTAACAAAACAGTAGCAAACTGAACCTAACAATACATTTAAAAAAATAACTCACCACAATCAAGTGGGATTTATTTCCGGGATGCAAGAGTGGTTCAATATTGGCAAATCAATCAGTGTGATTCAGCACACCAATGAGAGAAAGGATAAAAACCATATGAACTTTTCCATAGATGTCTCAATTCAATCTCATCAGAAAGATAGGAGTTCTCATTGCACCAAGTTTTCAGCAATACTTATCAAACTTAGATTTTGCCAACGTGATGGGTATGAAGTGATAGTTGTTTTTTTTTTTTCAGTTTTCTGATTACCAGTGAGTTAAAAAAAAAATTTTTTTCTGTATATTGGCCATTCAACTTGCTTTATTATTAACTGTCATTATTTTATTAATTTTATTTCCTTTCTTTCTCCACTGGGTTTTAAATTTTTTTTTTTTTTTTTTTTTTACTGACTTTTAAGGTTGTTATGGATTCTATGGGGCACCTGGGTGGCTCAGTTAGTTGAGCATCTGACTTCGGCTCAGGTCATGATCTCACGGTCTGTGGGTTCGAGCCCCCTGTGTCAGGTTCTGTGCTGACAGCTCAGAGCCTGGAGCCTGCTTCGGATTCTGTGTTCCCCTCTCTCTGCCCCTCTCCCACTCATGTTCTGTCTCTCTCTCAAAAATAAATAAACATTAAAAAATTTTTTTAGGTTGTCACAGATTCTAGATAGCTTTCTAAGTATCTTCCCCGTCTGAAGCTTATCTTTCAACACTGTTTGTAATGCCTTTTTTTTTGTACAAAAATTTTTAATTTAAATGTACTAAAATCTACCCAATCTCTTCTCTTCTCTTTCCATATGCGCATAACATAACATTATCTTCATTAAGCTTCACATTAGCACTGCAAATTAGGGACTAGACTAAGATTATATAATTTTCCCACAGTCACATACTTGCGGAGCTTGCATTCAAGCCCAAGGCCACAGAATTCTGAAGCCCGTGTTCTTTGACCCCACTCTGCTCATCTCTCTCCTTTACTGGGGCAGCACGTTCGAGTGGTGGGGACGACATGGCAGACGGGAAAAGACGCACTCAGACACAATTTAAAGTCATCATTATCACCTTACCCAGTACCTACATGAGCAATAAAAATGTGTTTAATTCTCTGTCAATTCAGAGACCTAGGAAATAGCGCTAGCCTATCTTGGATGTCAGGATTTTCCTACTGAGAAATTCTTACACAATCCGTGATGCTCACCTACAATTTTATCATCCACTGTCATTACCATTAAGAAAAGGTAACTGTAGGTGCCTAACATTTTCGAGATAAAGTCAATGCAACTGCATGATCATATGTGATATGGCCCCGTCTAGGACTCATTCGCCGTCGAAAGTGACGTCTTATCCAACACCTGCCAAGTGCCATTCGTGAGCCATGATGTTCTGTTCAGAATGGTTCCGGTGGTCTCCAAGTGCCTCAGATGTCTTTCTGTCAACGCCACAGAGTAAAAAGCGCATCTGCTTGGGAGCCAACAGAGACGGCTCTGAATCAAAGCTCTGCCTGTTTCTATCTCTGTGATCACAGGCACGTGACTCTAGTTTCTCTGAGCATTAAGTGGAGATAACAGCAAGTACGTTTCAGGGTTGCAGCAGAGAGAAGGAAGCTAGGGTGTGAAGGCCCTGGATGAGGATGGAGTGCTCACCAACGTGGAGCGGAAGGTAGGGAGAGCAGGTGGCAGTGCACCGTCAGCCTGTATGCTGTAGTCTGCTTCGGAACTTTCTTTGTCAAGGTGATAGAAAAAAAGGCCTCTTTTCAAGTTCAGGGAGCACATACCAGTGACCTTTATGTCCAATAAAGGAGTATCTTCTTCCCTTAGATTAAAAAAGCTCAGCAGGGGGGATTCAATGTATGAAGGAACAAAAGCACCATGTCTCCTCCCGGATGCACACGTCGGGGGGAGGACAGTACTGGCAAGAGTGAGGCCGCATGAGCCTCGGGATTAAGGCTTTGACGCCTGAGCTGGCAGCGGGGCCTGGGAACCCTACAGCTGAGGCGGGTCCAGAGACCGTCACAACTTCCTGGGCGAGAAGGCCCCGAGGGATCCTTGGAGATGCGCCAACGGCATTGCTACCGACTGGAGGCCTTCAGGGACGCCTGCGTTCACGGGCCGGGGCACCTCTGGTTTACCCCGCTGGAGGAGTTACCTGCAGGTGCTGGAGGGCCATGTGGTTTGCCCCGAGGTGTCGTCGGAAGGACAGGGAAGAAGACGGCGGGACTCACTCTCTAGCATGCGGCCAAGCCTTGTCAGTACAACCCCTAAGATGAGAAGAAAATGGGCTGTGGTCCTCAGCCCCGTGTCTAGGGAGAAAACCAGAGCGTCCGGCGGCAGCTCGGCCACGGCCAAGAGACTAGGGGCTGCGTGGCACTCTCAGAGCAGAAATGCTAAAGCCGGTCAGTGATGTCCTGGGCTTAGAGCACGGCTCCGGCGTCATGAAACCCTGAGCTGTGTCCTCACGGAGGACAGCCTTAGCTCCAGCCAGCAGTGGCCGAGAGACCGTCTTTGAGAGCAGCAGGATAACCCAGCAAGAAAGCCCCCAGGAGAGGCGGGGCGGGGATGCATCCCTGGCCCGGAGGGGGTCCTGAAGGTGGGGTCACCGTTGCACCTTTACAAAGGTGGTTTCGAGACAATGAGAGAAGAAGTATTCAGGACAAGCGGAAGACTTCAGGTCAACCTCATGATGGCCACGGAGAGGAAAACACCCAGAGGTGGTATGGAGACGAGGCAGTTAGGCGGGTGGGAATCTAGAGTCACAGAGTGTCTGCCACGGCTCTTCCCTCCCCGCTCGCATGCCCAGAGTGAGTGACCCTGCCCAGTACTGGACCTGTGTCCTCAGGACCGTCCTGCGGATGGTTACAGTGCTGGCTCCACCGTTAAGTTAAAGCAAGCCATCCAATTCTCCCTTCCTTGGTTCTTGTCACGTCAAACGCCCGGAGGGTAACATTCACCGGGTCTTCACAGCCAGTACATCAAATGGGCACAAGAGTCCAATAAATGGACACTTCCCTTAGCGCTCCCGCTACGCTCGCTCCCCTGGTCCAAGTTCCTTGTGCAAAATTTCTACTCCTTTTGTTGCTCGCACATGGCTCTGAGAGGGGCAGGTAGCCTATGCGCGTGTTTAATGAGATGATTCATCAAGGCGCAGTATAGATTTATTACACCCTGTAACCTGGGGCCAGACCTACTGAAGACGAAATAAAGAGCCAGGGAGAATAAGAGGAGGAAAAAACATATACATCTGTACTGGGAATCAACCATCTCTAAGCTTGCAAACGTACAAGCTAGATAATGAGGAGGTAAGTCTCTACAAACTACTCAGTAATAGTGTTTTTCTCGTAAAAGGTAATTATAAGAACAATTTATGAATTATATATTACACCTGATTCAGATGGTGCCTTTAATGGATGCCTTCAATTCCACTCTCCCCTGTGGAGGGGGGCAGGGAGGCTGGGTAGGAAAAAGCACAAACCTCTGCCTCAGTTTTGCACGTCCTGAGCAAGCAACAGAGTTTTTAATCAAACTCGCAAGATCAATCGAAAGCAAACTCGTCATTCGACACCTACTTTCTTTCACTGCCTCCAACCGACGTGGGATATGAAAACCATTATCTTCCATTATGTCCAAGGAAGAAGCAATTTCCAACTTCGAATGAAGCATTTGAGATTATATATATATAGTTATACACGGAGAGCTGTGTACATGTAAACAGACATACTCCATGCAATTTTAGACCCGGATGTCCAATTAATAGACAAGACTGTGTTGCTCTGGGCCGCTGGGGCTAATCCAGGGGCCACCTCACCAGTCTAACACCTGGACCCATGCAAGTAGGGACAGGAAACGGTAGCGCCATGTTCTTGGAAGTCCCACCACAGCCTTTTGAAGCTATCATCCCAAGCACATAATACTTTCAAATAATACTTTCAAAGTATTTCCAGAAAAGAAGAAAGATGAACATGTTAAAGAGGAAATCTTTAGACCAGAGCAGTAGGCAAATGGTGGGGAAGGGGAGACCGCGAATTTTGTGTGCCTCTGTGTACACGTCACGCTCACACATACCCTCACAAAAGCAGGCACATGATATTCGTGAGTTTGTGGGTCTGTGGATGAAAACCAGTGCTCCACAGGTAAGAACACACAATGGATTTATGGCACACTCTGTAATTTACTAATAGATTCCTCTACACAGGGAATAGACATCTGATTTCCATCTCTAAATTAAGACAGATGGGGGCCTTCAATTATATGAAAAAGAGAGGATACTACTGCTCAAATTACACATTGAAATATTTTTCTAATTTCCACCTTTTAAAAAAAAATTTTTTTTTCAACGTTTATTTATTTTGGGGACAGAGAGAGACAGAGCATGAACGGGGGAGGGGCAGAGAGAGAGGGAGACACAGAATCAGAAACAGGCTCCAGGCTCTGAGCCATCAGCCCAGAGCCCGACGCGGGGCTCGAACTCCCGGACCGCGAGATCGTGGCCTGGCTGAAGTCGGACGCTTAACCGACTGCGCCACCCAGGCGCCCCTGGAAAATGGGATTTAAAAAACAAAGGATGAAGAAGCGGTTTGCCGACCCTGGGGGTCCATTTTTTGTAGGCCTCTCTCTAAAATGCAGAAACGCATCTTCTTTTATCCCTTGAGAACTGGGATCTCAAGCTGACTTAGAGACTCACACAATAAATATATTCAGGCACATTTATCTCAACTCATAATACCTCCAAAGTGGCTTCCCTTCCCTTTCTGTAAATAAAAACTCCATTTTCCTTCGGTGCAGACGTCAGCCAGCAATATTATTAAATGGCTGACACTAATATGCAGATGATTAAACTTCCAGACCCCGAAATATTCGTAGCCCTTAGCAACCTGTCAACCCTGTGAATATCTAAGCGTTAGGAGTCAGCGTACCATGACGGCATACTGGAGAAACCGGAAAGATGTCTTTGGGGACACTGGGGTGGCTCGGTCCGTTAAGCTTCTGACTCTGGATTTCGGCTCAGGCCATGGTCTCATGGTCCACGGGACAGCGCCCCATGTTGGGCTCTGCACTGACAGCACAGAACCTTCTTGAGATCCTCTCTCTTCCTCTTTCTTTCCCGCATGCTCCTCCCCCACATGTGCTCTCACGCTTGCTCTCACTTGCTCTATCAAAATAAATAAACACTGAACAAAGAAAGATTCTCTGGATGATAGAAGGGCACAAGGACAGGCAAACATTGCCTAGAAGTCTGTGGGAAGGTCACTCTTTAAAGATGGGCCTGCATTTTTGCAGATTATTTTCTTCCCCGGCCAACATTATAGGAAATCCAAATTGTTCCCATACTCAGGACATCCATGCTGCTCAGTGAACTATGAGATGTTTCTCAAAGTGAGGCTGGGTCCTGAGTGAAATGGGCTATTCGGAACTTTTAAATTCCCTTCCCTTATCATATCCTGTCTGGAGGTAACAGCTGAAGCCACTGACTGGCACTACAGGGAATCTGCTGGTCTTCTAAATTTATCTTGAACTTCTTTTTTTCCGTCTCTGGAGACGTGTGGTACAGGGACTGTCCCTATACTGGTCTCAGGTGCCATCAACTTGACCTTGGGTTATTACACGATTCCTACCTATTTTGTCTTGCCCCATCCTGCCCTTTCAATTCATCCCCCTCATTACAGACGATGATTTTTACAAACGTGGATTTGCTGGTGATACTCTCGACTGACACCCTACAACTGCCCCCTACCCGTTTCAATACAAAACCCAAACTCCTTGGAATAGATCCAAAGCCTTATTTGAGGAGATCCACCCGGCTTCACCCAGTCCATCTTCCTTAAAGGCATCTCCTTCCCACCATCCAATGAAACACTCTATAATGTGACTTAAGGGACCTTTTTCCTTTCTTTGCCTTGGCACTGGCCATGCGTTCTCTTACTTGTACATTCTCCCCATAGGAAGGGTACCACAGCCTTATATATCCTTTTGTTCTTCTCCACTTTGGCTGTCTACATGCAGAGCAAGATGACAGGGTATGAGGTAATTTGTAGCATATAGGAAAAGTTTTAAATATAATCTAGCCTTTATAAGAAAATACAGAACATCTTTATAATATATCTGAATAGAAAAGGATTTCTTAAACAAGACACAAACAAGATCAAACCATAAAGGACTGATATTTTAGTTACATTAAAACTACATTTAAATTAACATAACAAAACTTTCTATAGAACAAAAGACCTTATTATTTTATAGCAAAAAGGGACAAAGCTCAGAGAGGGGGAGAATGCATAATTGGCAAAATATTAGTGTTGAAAAAACATAAAGAATTCTCACCACTCAACAAGAAAAGACACTCCCCCTGAACAAAAAGCAAGGTTATATAGACCATGGTTGGGCAATTCACAGTCAAAGATTTGCTTCCCTGGGAAGGTTTCCTTCCCTGGACATCGTTTATCTCAAGAGCATCAAAAAACTTACATAGACCCTCACCTCAAATATAAGGGTCAAATACACAATTTCAAGGCTTTTTTTTCTTATTTGAAGCTTTTCACAGAATCTGTAATTTCCGAAAAGGACACACTCTGCTTTTACTCTTGACTCTAGTTGTCGATATAATGCATATGTATTTACTGATGGAAAAATACATACTGGGAAAATACTGGACCCCAAGTGATTGTCCATCTTTTCCTCGGTAAGTTTGTATTTTTGTTTTTATTTTTTAGCATTTATTTGTTTTTGAGAGACAGAAAGAGAGCATGAGCAGAGAGAGGAAGAGACACAGAATCCGAAGGAGGCTTCAGGCTCTGAGCTGTCAGCATGGAGCCCAATGCGGGGCTCGAACTCACAACCTGCGGGATCATGACCTGAGCCGAAGTCGGACGCTTAACCAACTGAGCCACCCAGGTGCTCCTCTTGCTAAGTCTTTCTTTAACGATGCCCAATAACTTGTACAGTAAGAGAGTACTGAAAAAAAATCCCTAGACCCCCTTCCTTGTATTTCTTCAGAGCTCTCCTGTTAGCAAGGTGCACCTGCTCAAGACGAGACCCCGTGGTATCTGTTCTATCCGTGGAGAAATGTCTACCATGCCAGCTGCTCGGAGAGGCAACCTGCTCCTTCGTGGGAGCGGGCACAGGCGCTACCATCTCACACGTGCTCCGGCTGCGTGTGCAAGTGAGACACCGTGGGGCTGAGGTTTCACTATTAATCCTCAACATCTGTTACCACAGTGGACGCCGCTCTGAGGAATCAAATAACACAAGCGGAGGGACCCAAGTTCATTTTGGAGCAGGTGTTTTCTTGGGGTTCCATCCACTGTGGACTTGGTCTCGGGCAGCTGATGCTCAACGTGTCAGCCTAGCAAAAGCACACACAACTCGCTCTTCTTCATTCGCACCACCTAACTTTCTCCTACCTGGCCCACATCTCAGAGACAATGCTGATGAAAAACAACAGTGTCTTTATTTAACTTTTTCCTTCACTTACACTGGGGAAATACCTCTTTAGAAGTGACTGTCTTGTTTTATGTGACCACAATGGAATCAATTCTTCTGGAATTCTATAGAGGTTCGGAGGACACATGGCCTTTGGACCCCTTCTCCCTAAACACAAATCCAGAACTCAAAGACCAGAGAGAATGAAGAAAACTGTCCCTTGTGGTAGCCTTTTCCTCCTTTGCATTACCTATGAATTTCATATTTAAATCGCGACACAATCAATTGTTTAAATAGCAGTAGGCCACCCATATTAAATAAATGGTTATATTAAGTATCCACTCAAGGCATCTGGGTGGCTCAGTCGGTCAAGCGTCCGTGTCCTGATTTCTGCTCAGGTCATGATCCCGGGGGTCATGGGATCGAACCCCACATGGGGCTCCACTGTGAGTGTGGAGCCTGCTTAGGATACTCTCTCTCTCTCCATCTGCCCCTTCCCCCCACTTACGCACTACAATAAAAAATAATAAAAAAATAAATTATCACTCAGATGCACACTTCGCTACCTTCTCCAAGCATACAATTAAAATGATGAGGCTCCCCCTCCCTCCCTGCCATGTACTAGGGGCTACTAGAAGTAATCTTCAAAAAGAACAATCGATACAATTCTCATGTTCTTTCCAGAAGCTTATGGTCCTAGCATGGCCCAACATTTCAGCAACCACAGGTATTTATATAAACGTGACAAATAACACTTTTCAACAGTGTGATACCAAACATATACATCATGGTACCGGCACCCACGGATTTTTGCTCTGAGAGGCTCTGAATTTTGTGCAGCTGATCAAAGTTAACTTAGTTCTGCCTTTGCCAGTCCTGTGCAATAAACCCAAACTGTTTTCTGCAACTAGTCCACGGGCACTTCCGTTCATAGCCCAATCTCCTTTCCTGTTCGTTTCGAATAAGGGAGTGACTCATTCAGCGTGAACCGGAAAAGAGCAAGTTTAACAGAAGGCACAGAATCAAAATCCAGGTTGTGATCCATGAACGACCAGTTCTTCAATAGCATTCTAATTCAAAAAGTGAACTCCTACCTAAATATGTGTGCTGTGGAAGTGATAAAATGCTATCAAAAGGGAATCGATTAATTTGGTTGACACGTGTTCCAGTAATAAAGGACTTTCCTCTTTTCAGACACGGACGCTTCAATGAAGCATTAATGACACTGCACAGAGAGAACCTCATCATTCAGCAACAGAACTTGACCTCACTGCCATGCCCTTGTTTTATAACTGAAAGCACCAGTCCCCCTGATAGGATTCTTTTCCCCCTGTTAAATCTTAACCTAGATTTGCGGGGGGGGGGGGGGGGGGGGCGGTTTAAGGTCATTCAGAACAATTAGGATTTGGCCCCAACCAAGATACCTAAGCAGCATACAGCTTTGACTACTGTCTAAATGAAACAATTTTTATAGATGCGGAAGGGACTCACAGAAGCTCCACGTTCGCACTCTGTGGTCAGACATCTGAAGACTGTAAACTACTGTATATTCTCACATTCTTTGCATTTCAATTAGAGATGTGGCATCTAGTGTTACCAAGGTCTCCTAAAATCTTCTACCTTCTCCGTTCTGCCTGGTGAAATCCTACAATGCAGTCACAATTGAGCTAATCATAACTGCACACATTTGGTGGGTAGAATACAGTATGGAAAATTACTAAGGTATCATCTCACATGCGGAATTTAAAATAACATATATCTACCAAAAGCAAGCGTTTGTGAATAACTACATTGCTTTAAAAAAAAAACAGAAGGGGGTGATATAGTCTGGTGATACAACTGCACACGCTGATACCAATTTAGCTCATAAATAATAACTGCCAGCATTTACAAATTAGTCTGAATCATGCATGTTTTGAGCTGCACAGTGTCCTCGTTTACAATCTGACTTGCATAGTTTTGAACGCATCCTTCTTATAAAATAGGACTGCCACGTACTCCCGCCATGCCAGCTCTTCCTTCAGCCTTCATGACATGCCTCACCAAGAAATGTCTCCCTTGTCTAGGCTCTCAGTGCACTTTGTTGTACAGCTAGCATGACATACGTCCTCTCCCACCACACCGGGTGGTTAATATATCTGTCACTGTTGATTCTGCAGGGGAGTGACTGTGGCCCCTTCCCCTGTCCCACACACACAGCCAACCACACTGCAGGTAGCTATTCCTAGTTGTTGGAAATTTTATTTATCGTTTGGGTGAACTGCTTTTATTTTTATTTTATTTTTTTAAGGTTCTTTATTTTGAGAGACACACAGAGAGAGAAGAAAGAATCCCAGGCAGGCTCCGCACCGTCGGCCCAGAGCCCATGGCGGGGCTCGAACTCGGGTATGGTGAGATTGTGACCTGAGCCAAAATCAAGAGTCAGATGCTTGACTGACTGAACCACCCAGGCGTCCCAGATGCACTGCTCTTATTAATGTCCATTTCTGGAAACAATGAATGAGCACAGGATAAAACTGATTATACTTGATTACTGCTTTGAACACAATCGTAAATCATAAGTGACTATAAACACACGTCCAGAGCTTAATTAAAAATACAAATGTAGTTTGTCCTAATTAACTGTATCCAAATAGGTGAATTTATTACCTGTATTGAGATATAATTCGTATACCATAAAATTCAGTATTTTATAGTGTACAACTCGGCGTGTTTTATTTTAGTCAAGGAGTTATGCAGGGTCACCCCAATGTAACTCTAGAACATTTCCATCACCACCCACAAGAAACTGAATCTATCAGCATGAGTTCTTAATCCTCACACACTGCCCTCACCCTGGGGAGCCTTTAGCAACAACCCATTTACTTTTTATTTCTATAGGTTTGCCTCATTTGGATAATTCACATCAACGGATCATACAATGTGTGGTCTTTTGTGACTGGCCTCTTCCACACGGCCTATTGTTTTCAAGGTTTATCCAATTTCTAGCGTTTATCAGAACTTCATTCCTCTTTATAGCTGTGTAATAATTCACTGTATGAACATACATTTCATTTATCCATTCATCCCCCCCCCCGGGTTTTTTTTTTTACCATTTTCGTTGATTTATTTTTTTAATTTACATCCAGGTTAGTTAGCATATAGTGCGACAGTGATTTCAGGAGTAGATTCCTTAATGCCCCTGACCCATTTAGCCCATCCCCTCTCCCACAACCCCTCCAATACCCCCTGTTTGTTCTCCATATTTAAGAGTCTCTTATGTTTCATCTCCCTCCCTGTTTTTATATTCTTTGCTTCCCTTCCCTTCTGTTTATCTGTTCTGTGTCTTAAATGTCCTCATATGAGTGAAGTCATATGATATTTGTCTTTCTCTGACCAATTTCACTTAGCATAAAACCCTCTAGTTCCTTCCACGTTGTTGCAAATGGCAAGATTTTATTCTTTTTGATTGCTGAGTAATACTCCATTGTATATCTATACCACATCTTCTTTATCCATTCATCCATCGAGGGACATTTGGGCTCTTTCCATACTTTGGCTATTGTTGATAGTGCTGCTATAAACATGGGGGTGCATGTGCCCCTTTGAAACAGCACACCTGTATCCCTTGGGAAAATGCCTAGTAGTGCAATTGCTGGGTCAGAGGGGAGTTCTGCTTTTAATTTTTTTGAGGAACCTCCATACTGTTTTCCAGAGGGGCTGCACCAGCTTGCGTTCCCACCAGCAGTGCCAAAGAGATCCTCTCTCTCCGCATCCTCGCCAACATCCGTTGTTGCCTGAGTTGTTAATGTGAGCCATTCTGACAGGTGGGAGGTGGTATCTCAGTGTGGTTTTGATTTGTATTTCCCCGATGATGTGATGTGGAGCATTTTTTCATGTTTCGGTTGGCCATCTGGATGTCTTCTTTGGAGAAGTGTCTATTCATGTCTTTTTCCCATTTCCTCACTGGATTATTTGTTTTTTGGGTGTTGAGTTTGGGAAGTTCTTTATAGATTTTGGATATTAACTCTTCCTCTGATATGTTGTTTGCAAGTATCTTCTCCTATTCTGTCAGTTGCCTTTTAGTTTTTGCTGACTCTTTCCTTCACTGTGCAGAAGTTTTTATTTTGATGAGGTCCCAATAGTTCCTTTTTGCTTTTGTTTCCCTTGCCTCCAGAGATGTGTTGAGTAAGAAGCTGTTGTGGCTGAGGTCACAGAGGTTTTGCCTGCTTTCTCTGCAAGGATTTTGATGGCTTCCGGTCTTACATTTAGGTCTTTCATCCATTTTGAGTTTATTTTTGGGTGTGGTGTAAGAAAGTGGTCCAGGTTCATTCTTCTGCATGTTGCTGTCCAGTTTTCCCAGCACCATTTGCTCAAGTGACTATTTTTATTCCGTTGGATATTCTTTGCTTTGTCCAAGATTAGTTGGCCATATGTTGGTGGGTCCATTTCCGGGTTCTCCATTCTGTTCCATTGATCTGAGTGCCTGTTCTTGTGCCATATCCATTCATCCCTTGATTGATTTTGGGTAGTTTCCGCTCTGGGCTATTATGAATAGTGGTGGTATGAACATCCATGCACAATGTGTGTGTGTGTGTGTGTGTGTGTGTGTGTGTGTGTGTGTTTTAGTTTCTCTTGAATATATAGCTAGGGGTGGAACTGCTGAATAATATGGTAAATCAATGTTTAATATTTGAGCAACGGCTGTTTTCCAAAGTGGCCGAGCCTTATACATTCCTTCCATCAGTGTGTGAGAGTCCCAATCTCTCTAGGCCCTTCCCTAACATTTGCTATTGTCTGTCTTTCTGGTTATGGTCAAACTAGTGGGAGTGATATTGTATCTCTGTGCTTTTGCTTTGTATTTCCTTTAAAAAATTTTATCATAGTTGACATATGTTAATTTTAGATGTGCAACATGGTGATTCAACAATTCCATACATTAGTAAGTGCTCATGACAATAAGTATAGTCCCCATCTGTCACTATACAACACAATTACAATACTGTTGACTATATTCCCTATGCTGTATTTTGATAATTTTTCTGTAACTGGAAGACTGAAAAAATGTCTGCTCAATCCTTCGACCAGCTTTTAATTATTATTATTTTTTAGTTTTGTTTTTTAGTTGTAAGATTTCTATGTTCTAAATGCAAGTCCTTTATCACACCGAATGTTTTCTTCCAAAAGATTTTTGTTTACTTTACAGACACCATCATTTGGAGCACAAAATACGTCCATCTGATGTCATCGATTTTACCTTTTTTTTTCTTTTTCTTTTGCCCCTTGTACTTTTGGTGTTATAGCTAAGAAACTATCGGCCAACATCACAAAGTAAATATGTATTGTTCTAAGAAGTTTTATACTTCGGCCACACTGCTATCAGCTGGGCCCAGACGGCAAACACGTGGATTAACCCAATGCACATGTTTATTAAGACCACATACTTGTAAGTATACACATACATGCACACATAAAGCCATATATGGCAGCAATGTTTACAATTTACTTAAGAACAGCATTTTTACAAGCTTGAAAGTGTAGATGTGGGTAACATTTATCAACAGTATGATAAAATGAGACGTTTCTTCATTTTTTTTTTTAATTTTTGTTTTCAACGTTTTTTATTTATTTTTGGGACAGAGAGAGACAGAGCATGAACAGGGGAGGGGCAGAGAGAGAGGGAGACACAGAATCGGAAGCAGGCTCCAGGCTCTGAGCCATCAGCCCAGAGCCCGACGCGGGGCTCGAACTCACGGACCGCAAGATCGTGACCTGAGCTGAAGTCGGACTCTCAACTGACTGCGCCACCCAGGCGCTCCCGTTTCTTCATTTTTATATGGGATTTGATTACTGCTAATTGTGACACCCCTGCTTTCCCTTTATTCCTTAACTGACGGTGAGGTAGGAAAGGATTACCCTTGGAATCACCCATGTAACAGGCCACATGTACGCTGTTCCTTTTCTAAGATGATAAAAAGAGCCTGGTCTAGACCAGGGATTGAAACACATATGGGTTCTATTTTGAATTCTGCTACCTATGTGTCCCTGATCAATGTATTTATATTTCTGAACCTATGTCTTTGAAAAAAAAAATGAACCCATAAAGCTTACTTTGGATGGTTGCTTATAAGTATTCAAAGAGGTAACATTTAATACACTTCACATATAATCGGTCATTAAACAGATACTCTATAATATATCAGTCTTCCTCTCCCCCTTCCCAAATCCAATAAAGGCCATCAATACATTTTCCTATTTTAAGGCATTCCACAGTCAGTGAAAAATTTTTAAGTTTGTTTATTTTGAGAGAGGGGGAGAACAAACCAGCAGGGGAGGATCAGAGAGAGAGGGAGAGGGAGAGTATCCCAAGCAGGCTCCAAAGCTTGACGTGGGGCTAGAACTCACAAACCTGAGCTGAAACCACGAGTCAAATGCTCAACCAAGCCACCCGGGTGCCTCTGAAAGGCTTTTTTTCTGCTGGCTTCCAAGACTATCTCTACATAATTGGGGCTGAATTCTAATATACTCATTAATTCATTATGTTTTACTAAGTATAAGCTACTGAACTGGGTTTAAAAAACGTTCTCAGCCTCAAGGGCCTTACTATCTTCCAGGAATGGTTTAGAAAAATTACCAAAAAAAAAAAAAAAAAAAAAAAAGAATCCATAATGTTATCAGTGTCATAAGAGCAAACAAGTTATTTTGGGGTTTAGAAAATGATAAGGTTATGCAAATGGGCAAGTCAGAAAAATTCACAGAGGAGCAATTAAGGTGAAGCTTGAAAAGATAGTTGGGATTTGGATAGAATGAACCAACTAGCATGAACATATGAAGGTATAAAAAGAAAGGTCATAGTTGCATAAATAGGGAAAACACCGATTCCTGATGTGTCTAAAGTAGAAGGTATACATAGGGGTAAGGTGGAGACAGAACACTGAATGGCAGATTGACTTTGGCCTTTATTTGACAGGTGAGGGAGGGCTAAGCAGAAAAATAACATGGTATTAAGGATATTCTAGAAAAGCCATTGGGCCAGCAACATACACATTGATTTGGGTGGGGAAAAGCAGAGGCCAAGCATCAGGGGAGGAACGCATTAGCAACGATGATATTCCCAATACGGCCAATGCTGTCACATGCCTCTCAGTAGCCAGATAATCCCTCCAGGGTGCTAACAGAACCCTGATTTCGTTCTAGATTCATGTAGGAAGCAATGTATTCAGAGAAAGTGGGCCCTTCCCCAAGGGATGTAGAGAGAGTGATCTGAGCCCGGGTGAGACAACTTTCCCTGAAAATGACCAGAGAGTCTTTCAGGGTAAGTATTATGTACTATCATTTCAGCTCTCAACTTTGTACTTGTAACGGGAAAGGAATGATAATGCGCAAGTCTACGAACGTATCTGTGTTCCAATCAGGCTTTAGTTTTAGATACAAAAATGTGAATTTCGTATACTTTTTGTGTCACACAATATTCTTTTGATTTTTCCAACCACTTAGAAATGTAAAAGGCACTCTTAGCTCCCGGCCCACAGGAAATGGGTAGGAGGCTGTATTTGGCCCAAGCATGGATCTAAACCCATCATATCTGCTCCAAACTCCTTGCCAGCTATTGTGTAGGGAGCAGGTGGGTAAGTGATGTGGTTCTGACCAATGACATAGAAGGGAAAGTCTGCTGGAGGATTCCTAGAAAAGGTTTTCCCATCCAATAAAAACAGATGTGCCAGAAAGATTAAGCCTCCGAAGATGAGTTCTTTAGAGCCACGTGAGCTATTTTTGCATCCATGAGAGGAAGTCCAAGAGACTGGCAGAGGACCATCCTAAGTGATGTACCAAGTGAAAGACACAGGAAGGACTGAAGCAGGAAATGCAGAGAATGATGGAGCAGAAAGTAGTTGTGTCAAGAGAACCTGCTGAGGCGGAATCGGTGTTCCACTGGCTCCGGGGTCAGGACCCAGGGAAGGGAACGTGCCGTCAATGAAAGCTACATCTCAGGCATTGAGCCCAAATGAAAAGGAGAATGGAGTTCCTTTTAAGGAAAAAGAGAGGATCTGGGGGAAAGGAGTGTGGTCTAGAACCTCCGGAGGCAGCGAGGGATTAATACAGACACTGCTGAGTGACAGCGAGGTCTCAGTTGGAAGGTGCCACAGATCAGTTCACCATGGCTCACATAAGGGATGTTTTCCCGCTTCCGGAGGCGCTAATGAAACCACCACAGGCAGCGGTCACACATTCCAGGTGACATGATCAGCCTCAGAGCCTCCCCAGGTGGAGTCTCTCACCAGAGACTGTTCCCGCCGCTCCAAGCGGGACTGTGGGCGCCCGCTGGACAAGGCATCCATCCCGGGTGCTTTCATCGGACCACATCCGTGACCTGCCGTTTGTGCTGCTGGGAGGCCCAGTGTGCGGTGGTGTCGTTGGGAAATGAGGGGGTCACATGACTCCCCGCAGCATAACAAAAATGTGAAATGTTGCAACGAAACACAACAAAACCCAAAGTAGAACAAACCAGAATGGCAAAAAACACCAGAGGATATGATTCCGATACTTCTCGTAAGAGAAATATGATTCCCAGGATGGGATGGAGATTTCACTGGGTGATGCACTATGAAGATACGTGCTTGTGTGTCTGGAAATGAGGACCGGCCAGAGTTTGCAGTCAAATTCTGTTTTTCTGTTTTCTTATGCAAGGAAAAAAAAAAAAGAGCTCACAAAAAACTTTTTTTTTTTAAAGAACGAGTATGTGTTACAGAAATCTCACTTCTAATCAACTATACAAAAGAACTGAAATGGTATCGTAAGGTGATATTCGCACTCTGATGGTCACTGGAGCATTAGCCAGTAGCCAACATGTGGAAATAACCTCAGGGCCCATCCACGGATGCAGGAATGGAGAAGCTGAAGTGTCTCCATGCGGGGGAATACCGTCCATTAGGCCTGAACAAAGCAGAGGACCCTCCCATCTCCAACATCATGAGCGAACCCCGACAACATGATGGAAAAATAAGGCACAGTACACTATTCTACTTACATTATGTCCATTAAGTAGTCAAATTCATAGAATCAAAGCTTATAATGGTGGTTGCCAGGAGCTGGGAGGGGGTGGGAATAAAGAATTATTAATCAACAACGGGAAATGAAGTTACAGCATAGCGAGACGAAGGAGTTCTAGAGATGTTCTGTACAACACTGCACCCAAATTAACAATCAACTATTGTAGGGGCGCCTGGGTGGCTCAGTCGGTTAAACCTCTGACTTCTGCTCAGGTCATGATCTCAAGGTCCATGAGTTCCAGCCCCCCATAGGGCTCTGTGCTGACAGTTCAGAGCTTGGAGCCTGCTTCGGATTCTGGGTCTCCCTCTCTCTCTCTGCCCCCTCTCCCACTCACCTCTGTCTCTCTTTCAAAGATAAATAAATATAGGCATTTATAAAAACAACAATAAAGCACTGTACCCTTAAAAATGGGTTGAGGGTAAGGGGGCGCCTGGGTGGCGCAGTCGGTTAAGCGTCCGACTTCAGCCAGGTCACGATCTCGCGGTCTGTGAGTTCGAGCCCCGCGTCGGGCTCTGGGCTGATGGCTCAGAGCCTGGAGCCTGTTTCCGATTCTGTGTCTCCCTCTCTCTCTGCCCCTTCCCTGTTCATGCTCTGTCTCTCTCTGTCCCAAAAATAAATAAACGTTGAAAAAAAAAATTAAAAAAAAAATGGGTTGAGGGTAGATCCCACGTTAAGGGATCCTTCCACCGTCAAATAAAGTAAAATGGAAAGGAATATAGATAAGGTAAATTAATCTAGTTTGCTTACATACTAGAGTAACTCGCAACTAAAATGTAAATATTTAATAAAACCATGTTTTGGAAGGCGTAGAGTCTCTCACCCATTTACTGCTGGTGAGAGTATACATTGGTACCCTCCTTGGAAAGCCATTTGGTGAGATCCACTGAAATGATGATGTCGAGTCTAGGACTCAGCCTAGCCATCTCATCTTAAGGCATATGCCCGGAGAGGCTGTTGCAATGCAACACGAAGGAACCAGCTTCTGGTTCAGGAGCAGCTTCTGAAGCACCGATGTCAAAGCACACAACCCTTAACAACGGATGAGAAGGGAGCGCGTAAGTCCATTGTAAGTCTTTACAATACAAATTTACGTTCTGATTGATATCTCGAAGGGTGTGCCAAAATGTAAATGCAAAAGGACATATACTAAGTCCACAATCATTTATGCAGCAGGTTTTAAAGGCAACATGGTGATACATGGTTACATACATCATAAGGGAATAAAAACATAATTGGGAAAGCATGCACTAACTTCAGGAGAACTATCCTTAGGAGGGAGGGGGAAAAAGAAGTCATAGGGAATAGGACAGGAAAGAGGCTCTGGAAGAATCTGTTTTCAATTTCATCTCATGTGAGTAACAAAGACCCGCAGCAAATATGGGAAAGTGTTAAAACGTGTTCCATCTAGATGGGGGACGCCTGGGTGCCTGTAAGATTGTACTGCTACATGTATGAAATATCACAGAAACTCCTAAGAAAGGCTTACAGGGTTCATTGAAATAGCAAATTTTTTTTTCAAAGAGGAGCACTCTCAATCACCAAATGTATGACAAAATTAAACACTTTTATGCACATAATAAGGGGCTGTAATAAAAAATTAAGTAGATTAGGATGAAGTATTTCTGTGAGATTGCAAAAGAGAGAACCATTTTTTCACTGTATGATACAAGCACCTGGATCCATTAGAAGACAGACGTATCAATATTTTCACTAACAGGAGGCTAAAGCAGGGAGTCTCATATAGCTGGAGAAGAGTGGAAAATCTCTTCACTTCTATGTCGTTAAATTGATATATACCAGGGTGTTCAAAACACTGTGACAAGAAGACAGACAAGAGAAATTGCCTGGATGCAAAACCTAGTAGGTGTTAGTGCCCCAATCACCGCAAATCAGTATTCTGAATTTGTAGATTTAATGCAACAGCATCTTAACCATTTAACGTAAGTACGATGTGGCTTTTTATTTATTTTTTATAATTTGAAACATTATACTAAAAGAAATAGGCATAGTAAGGAACATAAAATAAACTTCATAGACATTTTTATTTTTTTATTTTTGAAGTTATTTTTGAGAGGAGAGAGCAAGTCAGAGAGCAGGGGGTGGGTAGAGACAGAGGGAGAGAGAAAATCCCAAGCAGGCTCTGCGCTGTGAGAGCAGAGCCCAACATGGGGCTCAAACTCACCAACCATGAGATCATGACCTGAGCCAAAATCAAGAGTCAGACGCTTAACCAACTGAGCCACCCAGGGGCCCCAAAGCTGCATACACGTTTTAAAAAATAATCTGTATTACATCGTAATGGACATAGGGGAAGTGTGCAAATTGTGTAACTGGATGAACTTTCATACGATGGACCAGAAAGTGTTACTGCAACCCATGTCAAGAAACCAAGCATGACTAACGTCCTAGATGTTGGTAATGCTAGCAGGACTCCTCCCACATTACCTCCCCTCCCCAGAGTAACCACTGTCCTGACTTCTAACACCATGGACTCATTTGTCTGTTTTGCACCATAATCATTTGGTTTTGCTCCTTTGGCTCAGTTTTATTTTTATGAGCTTCATCAATGCTTTGCTGGTAGTACTCGTTTATTGGTTTTCCATGGCTTATTGTACCCCATTGTAATAATATACCACTAAGTGTCTACCCATTCCACAAATGAAGGACATGTGGACACTGTTGGAACATGGTTTCCAGCTTTGGGCGTTTATGATTAAAGCTGCCGTAGACATTCTAGAACACATCTTTTTAGGTATATGAACATATCTGTTGGGTACGCGCGTGCCCACACACACACACACACACACACACACACACACACAAAACCAATGTTTTATAATTTATGCAATATGTTAGCTTTAAAGTTTTTAAAACCAGTTGTACCACTGAGAAGTATAAATGAAACAGCAATGACAAAAAGTTCCTAATTGTTGAAGCCAAGTCACTGTTACATGGGCTTCACGGTAATGTTTCATTTACTTTTTTTAATTTTTTTTTTAACATTTATTTATTTTTGAGACAGAGAAAGACACAGCATGAACGGGGGGAGGAGCAGAGAGAGAGGGAGACACAGAATCGGAAGCAGGCTCCAGGCTCTGAGCCATCAGCCCAGAGCCCGACGCGGGGCTCGAACTCACGGACCGCGAGATCGTGACTTGAGCTGAAGTCAGACGCTTAACCGACTGAGCCACCCAGGCACCCCTATTTACTTTTTTACATATGCTCGGAATTGTTGATAAAATCAAGATTGTAGAAATGACTATGCCAACCCTCTATTTTATTTAAAAAAGCGGGGGAGTGCTGTATTCTTTGAACAATGTCATGAAAGACATAGAAAGGCTGTGGAAATGCCCCAGATCATTGCAGACAATGGAGACATGACGGTTCCATGTAGTACCTGGTCCTAGACTGAATCCCAAACTAAAGCAGGAAAAGTACCATAACGTTCATTACCAGTTCAAATGATATGGTAGAAAAATAAGTGGAAGAATAAATGAAAGTATTGCATCAACGGTAATGTTTCTTGAACTTGACAACTTCTGTGTGGTTATGTAACAAAACACCCTTACCTTCAGGAAACACACATTGTAGTATTTTGGAGTCGAGGGCCCTAATGTACGTACCTTACCCTCAAATCATTCAGGGAAAAAAAGAAAAATATTTGTCTATCAATAAACAGGTCCCTGTGTGTGCTTGTATGTTTGTGTGTAAAGAATATGGTCAAGTGATAAAGGCAAATACAGTAAAATGCTGAAAATTGATGATCTGGACAGAAGGTGAATCAAAGGGTGAAATTTACAGAAGGTGGTCAAAGGGTGCAAATTTCCAGTTATAAGATAATTAAGGCCTGGTCATGTGATACATGGCATGGTGACTATAGTTAACAACACTGTGTTGTACATTTACAAGTTGCTGGGGCGCCTGAGTGGCTCAGTCAGTTGAGCGTCTGACTTCAACTCAGGTCATGATCTCGCAGCCTGTGAGTTTGAACCCTGCATCAGGTTCTCTGCTCACAACTCAGAGCCTGGAGTCTGCTTCGGGTTCAGTGTCTCCCTCTCCTCTCTCTGCCCTTCCCCCGCTCATGCTCTGTGCCTCTCGCGCAAAAATAAAAAGAAACAAAAAAATTTTAAAAAATAAAAATTTTAAAAATTTTTTAAAGAAAGGGAAAAAAACGTTCTGTATTTCTGTGAGGTGATAATTGGTAAAAAACAACAACAACAACAACAACATTGTGGTAATTATTGCACAGAATATACAAATATCAAAGCATTATATTGTATACCTAAAACCATGTTATATGTCACTTTTTTGTAAAAAAAAAAAATAAAAGTAAAAACAAAAATAAAAGTTCATGATGAGTTTCTAGGACAGATGGACTCCAGGTAAACATATTTGCCAGGAAAAGGAGAAAAGAGTATTTGTGAAAGACCATCAGCGAGAGGATGTGATAGTAGAAGGAAGAGAACCCGGAGAGTGGGAAATGCAACTATTTTCTCAAGAGATGAGATTTTATCCTGAAGGCAAGGGGCCAAGACTTTTGAGTGCACAATAAAATCCTATATACCCTTAAGAATATCAACTCCTAGGGGCGCCTGGGTGGCGCAGTCGGTTAAGCGTCCGACTTCAGCCAGGCCACGATCTCGCGGTCTGGGAGTTCGAGCCCCGCGTCGGGCTCTGGGCTGATGGCTCAGAGCCTGGAGCCTGTTTCCGATTCTGTGTCTCCCTCTCTCTCTGCCCCTCCCCCCCCCTTCTTTCTCTGTCTCTGTACCTCAAAAAAATAAATAACGTTTTAAAAAAAAAAAAAAAAAAGAATATCAACTCCTAGACCAGGAGGAGGTTAGAGGCAGAGACAAAAATCTGTCCGAAGTCTAAGTGAGAAATAATGAAGGTAAAGTTCAAAAGACAGTAAAGTTGTGGAAAAGCTACAAAGGCTACTGGTTGGTGACCGATTAGGTGCAGAGACACCCAGAGAGACACCACCACAACTCTTACAGGAGCCTTCCTAAGTATTTTTAAAAATTTCTTTATTCGGAGAACCGCAGGAGTATGCACCATCTGACTTTTCATCTTGATCTCAGTTAGACTCAATGCACTCTCAGAGGCAGACAAAAAAACAAGGTCTGCCCAGCCTGCCTGAAACCTGCCATCCAAAGCCCCTCATTTCTGCATTGCTTGGGTGTAAACAGTGAACATTCGCCTTTCTCTGACGGTAATTAATAATCGTTTTCCGTCAACACGGTAAATGAGTTTTCGTGCGTACATCTCACCTGTCAGGTGCATCCAAGTATTTTTTGTCGAGCTTCGCGCACCTGCTATATTCACTGACTTGCAGTTTCTCAGCCAAAGCTGTCCTTTAACTGACATGTTTCACTTCCCTGGAATCCTGTGTTGTGGAGTTCCTGGTCGCATTATGTGGCTATGTGGCTACACTTCTGCGCAGTGACAATCGGCGTCTCCTTCCCATGTTCCTACTGGATTGTTATTGTTCTGATGTGTAAAATTCCTTTCACAAGATTTCACAAAAATTTTAAAGAAAAAAACAGTGGTTTCAAACTCCAAAATTATAGGGTAGAAGGCTCGAGTGATCACCCCAGTCTCTGAGAACTAGTTCTTATAAAAGTTCTAGAAGCTCTGCTTTGGACTGCTGACTAGAACTTTCATGCGCAACCAGATGGATTTTGTTTAAATCTCCCTTGAGTAAGTAACTCCCAAGTAATCACAGCGCCACAAGCCAGAAACTGAATACACTTACTCAGTCTGGTTCTGTCTCGGCTACGGCAAGCTTGTCTAGACGGTAGTTATCAACCCTTTTCACCCACAGTAAGAAACATATCTCACACCTCACGGTCCAGCACCCACAAACAGGACTGAAAGAAATTCCAAACCAACATTTACCTTTACTACATGCGTATCACACCTGATATTTTCTATAGGCTCTATTTTGTCACGGGTCATTGTTGCTGTCATATCTAGCTCAGGCTCTAATCCAGTAAACCTATTCCACATGACAGCTCTTAGGAAAACACTGCTTTCGAACATTACACTCCAGATTTCAACATACGTATAAATGATCTAAACTTCTCACTGAGATGCAGATTCTTTGGATAAGATGGGACAAACCACTAGCACTGACACTACCATCATCAATATCAACATCAATGCCACTGAGCACAGGAATAAATGAAAGGACACATGTATGGCTATTTGGAATGTCTACAACTCTCTCTTCCCTGGCCTGTCTATACGTCTTCTCCCTCATTCCCCCTGAGCATGGCATCACCATAGTCTGCTAGTCCTTGCTGGACCCAACCAGTTATCCTCAGAGTTAACCTGGCATGACAGAGAAGAGACCAAGAGTACAGGGGCCATTAGTCTCCGGGTGCCCCAGAACAGTGCCTCTCCAACTTTAATGTGCATAAATATTAAAATGCAGATTCTGGTTTAGAGATCTAAACCAGGGGTAAGGCCTAAGATTCTGAAGCTCCAATACGTTCCCAGATGATGTTGACGTTACTGGCCCACGGCCCCCATTTTTTTTAACTTCATTTTTTATTTTTTAAAATTTATATCCAAATGAGTTAGCTATCACCATCATATAGTGAAGCAATGATTTCAGGAGTAGATTCCTTAATGTCCCTGACCCATTTAGCCCATCTCCCTTCCCATAACCCCTCCAGTAACCCTCAGTTTGTTCTCCATATTTATGAGTCTCTTCTGTTTTGTTCCCCATCCCTGTTTTTATATTATTTTTGTTTCCCTTCCCTTATGTTCATCTGTTTTGTCTCTTAAAGTCCCACAGGAGTGAAGTCATAGGATTTTTCTCTTTCTCTGACTAATTTCACTTAGCGTAATACCCTCTAGTTCCATCCACGTAGTTGCAAATGGCAAGATTTCATTCTTTGTGATTGCTGAGTAATACTCCATTGTATGT
>NW_024412442.1:5302270-5330673 GCF_014898765.1 Herpailurus yagouaroundi
GAACTTTTAATTGAAATTATAACGACATTCACAAAAAGGTCAAATTTGTCTTATTTAATAGAATTTCCAAGAGCTTTATTTAATTGTATGCGGTGATCAAACTATTATTGGAATTGACAGAACTGAGTATGTACTTGAAGCATCTGTGGTGAAGGGAATAATGATCCCCCAGAGATGGCTGTGACCTACTTAGTATGGCAAAATGGAAGTGGGTCCTCACAGACACGAGTAAGTGAAGGATCTGGAAGAGGGAGATGATCCCGGATCATATGGATGGGTCCAATCACCAGGGTCACTGCAAGCGGGTCAAAGTGAGAAGCAGGATATATAAGGACAGAAGCAAAGGTTAAAGGGAGGCACTTTGTTGGGGTCACAGGCCAAGCGATTAGGGTGTCTCTAGAAGGTAGAGAGGGTGAGTCACAGGTCCTTTCCTAGAGCTTCCAGAAGAATACAGACCTGCTGACACTTTTCTTTTAGCCTGTGAGACTCGTTTCAGACTTCTGGCTTCAGAACTGTAAGATGAATATATTTGCAAAGTTTTAAGTCTCTCAGTTTGCAGTAATTTGTTACAGCAGCAGCAGGAACCTGATATGGCATCTAATGAGACAGATATAAAATTGGAATGTTGGCAGAGTACTAGCTCTCCTAAAGGAGCCGGTATTTAACAGCTAAACATATCAACAGGCTACATTTGGGAATCATCTCCTTAAAATAACTATTAATTTTTTTAATGTTTATTTATTTTTGAGAAAGAGAGAGTGTAAACAGGGGAGGGGCAGAGAGAGAGGGAGACACAGAATCGGAAGCAGGCTCCAGGTTCTGAGCCGTCAGCACAGAGCCCGACGCGGGGCTCGAACCCACGGACCGCGAGATCACGACCTGAGCCGAAGTCGGACGCTTAACCGCCTGAGCCACGCAGGCGTCCCAATAACTATTAGTTTTTGAAGTATTCTTTCTTCAGCATATTTGGATCTCTGGTTACCATAAGGTTAGTGAATTCAGTACAGCAATGGCAAGTAGTAAGCGTTACTCAACACTTTATGCAAGTTACGTGTCCATGATTAAATTGGGGGGGAAACAGAGGTCCAACACTTTATTTATTGCTACAGAAAGAGATTATTCTAAGGAAAAAAAAGGTGGCATGTTAAAAAATAAGCCACTGGATATTTATACTCTAATAAATGACACAACTACTCCAAGAGCATTCAGATTCTTTTTATATACTCAGACTAAGATGACTTCGCAGCCCCCCTTACCCGTACATGTTTCATATAAATGTACGCCATAATGAACCACATTTCCCCACTGATACCCCTCAGTGGAGTGCTGGTGGCTTCAAGGTGTTTGAAGGCGCACATGTGGCACAGGCAGCTGTGCTGGGTACCTCCCCCCAGGGCTGCTCACATCAGGACCTAGCTATCCTGAGCCCACATTCCTCTGTACTCTTCATTGGCAAAGCCCTGTGCGCTGTCCTTGAAGGGCAGAAGTTAGTTAACTTGTATCTGGAAAGGGTCAAGCCAAGAGACCTGGGTTGCCCCTGGTCACCTTCAAAGTGAACCACAGTCAATTCCAGAAGAGACCACAGCTGAAGCTGCAAGTGCCAAGTGATGTGCCAAACCCACCGAGGCTTATATAGTAGCTCATTTAAAGGAAAAGAGGAAAAACTCTGGAGCAAACCTGGACATTTGGAATCCACGAGCATTCCTACTTGTGCTCATTACCTTGTTGAACAATCACATCAAGCCGGGCCTGTCCATCTTTGGGTAACAGCTGTTAACAGGCAGAAGCAGGATTTGAACCCACCACCCAGGTCCGGGTCTGGCGCTCCTACTGGCCCTCAGCCTCCAGCTCCTCGGCATCCCTCTTCCTGGACCCTCGCCTAGGTTCACCTCCAGCCTGAGGTCTGTTCTCTGTTCTCCACACTTTGACTGCTCCCCTCACTTAAGGGCTATTTCTGTCATTCCCACCGCCCTTCAATCAAAATCTATTCAACTTGCTATCATACTTTCCGGTTTCCTTGAAAAAAGGCAGGCTGTTTGTAGTACGACTGTTTCGACTTTCATTTACACATTCCCTTTAAAAAACTGGAGGACAATTTTGTCCTTGCGGACCCAGGCGTCACAGATTCAGCCTTCTGCCAGCTTACTAGGGCATCACCACGTGGTCTCTAAGTGCTGTGAACAGTAGCTCCAACGATCGAAGTACAGCCTACACCCTCCCCGCAAAATGATCGGATACCGACGACCTAAGAAAGAAGAACTCACAACTGAACAAAACTCACCAGAAATACATTCTGTCAGATGACAACGGGGCGTAGCTCAGAACGGGGGAAGGGGAGCATCAGACTAACTCTTTCGATTTTAAACACGTTAACAAAGGGCAGGGATAGGTTTAGTTAGTGTTTTTCTTCAAGTGGTGTTGCAAATGGTGTAGAAAGATCAAGTCTCATTAGTATTTCTACCTCACTGCACCCCGCTCCAGTCTCTGCCTCTCCTTGTGTGTGCCTCTCACTCAAGCACAGTGAGCGTGTGCTTGAACACCAACAATGGGAGAGACCCTTCTGTTCGTTACACTTTCTAGTATGTTCCAAAGGCCCAATCGCTCCTTCTTTCAACCACATGTACGACACCTTCCTTTGTGAGTGGCATTATTGAGCTCTATGGAGAGAGCATCCTTCCCTAGAAAAGCTCATAATTTAACTGAGAAAAGGAAAATACACTGGCCACTCTTATAAAACTTCTTTCAAATTAAATACATTCAGCGCAAGGAATGCCTTTGTTGACACTTAATAGCTTGTGTGATGATATGACGGCTCTGGCAGAGTTTTTTCTCTGATGAACTCAGCCCTTCAGCTCAGTGTTTCTAAAAAGCAATAATCACCCTGGAGAAGCAAGACACAGTCCACAACCCCGGGGGTGTGGGAACAGCAGAGCTGTGAATCTGGGACTTCAAATATTCTGCTTTCTAGCTCTGGTTTAGATCCCTCTAAATGTCAGCGTTGAGCATCTCTGCATGGATCTTGTGGTTTGTTCCCCATTTCAGCTGGATCACAGACAGAATCTGCTTTCTAACAGCTATTTGCAGATTCCTTAAGAGGCTACAGGATCAATTTTAGCGATGGAAAAACTGGAAGCTTCATCATTACTTCATTTAACCAATAGGTGGCACTGTGGGCAATGATATGGGATAAATGAGACCCCCCCCCCCCCCCCATGGTAACTTAAAACAAAACAAAAAAAAGGAAAAGAAAAAAAGGAAAGAAAAAGCTTTTTGCGGGGAGGGGGGAAAAGCCCAACCCATTTATAACAGTCTTACTCTCAGAAATATTTTTTGTTCAGTTTTATAAATGTTTCTACCTTTATTATTTTTTTCTCCTTGAGACCTTGCTTCACCCCAAACTGCCAGGCAGATCATTTAACCCGGTTTCACAACTATTTAAATGAAAAGGCTGGATTCACTCATGGGTATAAAATTCAAGTGGCTGCTAGAATCCGGCAGCTTATTTAAATGAGCTCAGAGGGTCTGGTGCAAGTGGATAAGGAGGCTAACCGGAACCCGTCCAAAATCATTCAATTTAAATGTTTTTGTTTATTTCCCGGATTTTTTTTTTTTTAAATACAGTAAACCAAACTAAAGGACTCTTTGGGAACAAATGAATGTCTTCTTGGTTAGATGATGTCTGGAAGGTCCTCCAGCTATAAAATGCTCTAATGGATCCTAAACTCTGCCATAGGAATATGTTTATAAAACCACACGTATTTCTAATCACCCATATACATTATTATGCATCATTCTAATATCTCCAAATTCTTAACTCTGTTGAAGCCTAATGTGAAACCAAGTAGCAAGATCCAATTTTCCTTCCATTAACATAACAGGGTGGCATGAAATGAATTTAGAGACCTTAAGATTCCCTTCACTTCCAACTTCTCCCATCTCAGTGATTCACAGCAGCCCCATCGACTGGAGTCTCCACGTTAGAAATGCTGGCCCGACCTGTTAGGCCTCTGTCTCCTTCACTGTTGGCAAATCGTCAGTCTCTGAGCCACATCAACTTTACCTCCCAACTCTGGATAGCACTCCTGGTTTTTAGTCTCTGGGACTCGCGCACTAATCCAGACATTCATGGTCTGGATCTCCCTCTATAGGCTGAATATACCAGCAGGAGAGTGAGAGCCCACCGGGTAAGGGAAGGTGGGATTGACCCAGAAGCTGGAAATCTGGATGCAAGAGCTTGGCCCATACTTACCTTACTGGTCTTGTCTCTTGCAGATCGCCTCAAACATCCCCCACACTACCGCCTTCAGTTGCACAAGACTACTCACTATTAGAACAAACCATGCGACACGTGTGACAGATCCCACAACCCCTGATACCTTTGACCGCCTAGAAAATTCCTAGGTGCCTTTCAAGATCCGGCTCAACTCCTTCCTCAGGCACCAAGTCACCTCCAGTTCTCCCAGACAAAACCGAGTTCTTGCTCCATGAGCAAGATGCTCATCATCTTGCCGAGATCTCACACGGGTATTTGTTCTACCAGAGAAGAGACGAGAACCATTCATCTTTTGCTGATTACTGACTTGCACCTGAAATAAACTCTCTCCAAAATCTGTCCGCCTGGGTTTGGATCCTAGCTCTACCACTTGGTAACCGCGAGACTTTGAGCAACTTAACCTAACTTTCCAAACCTGATTTATTCATCCATGTATTCCTTTAAGGCATAAGAGATGCCATTGGTCTGCCAGGAGGACCAAATGTAACAACGTACCCAACACGGTCACCACAGTGTTTGGCGCACGTGACCCACTTCACTATTTAACATCCTTACGTGCCGAATACTGGTTTGGACTAGCAGACCCACGTGACCCCTGCTAGTTCTAACATGGGTTCAATTTACGCCCTGAGTTGAGCGCAAAGATTGACAGTGTTAAACACGTAGCTCTGTACGTGCCTGACAGCAGCAGTCAGTCACAAGTCACAGCCCCAGTTCTAACTCACATTTTGTTGAAATACAAGGATTAAGAAATAGGCTTCAATTTATCAAACCAATAAAATGCGTCTTCCTCAATTTCCCTTCCAGCCCTCACACACATTCATATCCATTCATATCCATTTCTAGAGATTTATTCTAGAGACGATGGATGGACAAAGAAGAGGTACTTAACTCATTACTTGTAATACTTGAAAATCATCAAGGACACGGGAACCAAGTTATCCTAGAGACCTCTGGCAAAGTTTCAAACGTCCATGACTGCTGCCCCCACCCCGATGTGTGAACATACACATGCACACCAGCCTATCAGCTTCCTTCAGATAGGGATTTGGAGTGTTTTCCCTTCTGTTGTTTCTATAAGCACAAAGTCTCAGGAATTTCGTTCTTGTTTCCGGTTTGTTTATTTACTTTGAGAGACAGCATGAGACGGGGAGGAGGAGAGAGAACCTCAAGCAGGCTCCCTGCCTGACTCAGGGCCCAAACTCCTGAACTGTGAGATCATGACCTGAGCCTAAATCAAGAGATGGGCACTCAACCGCCTGAGCCACCCAGGCACCTCAATTCTTGGAAGTTCTAAGGTCTTCCTGTTTGATTTAGTTTGTCAGTAGAACTCCTATGATAGAGGCCTAGGAGGCTGATGTAATGGGAGAAAATAAACCGGATAGGAGGCATATATGCCACCAAATACTCAGTTTGGTCAAACTATTTCTCTTGGGCTCACAAATGTAAATCTTCATTCATGATAACATGTGCCCTGGTTACAGCTCTTTTTACGGAGCAATTAAACTGGTAAAATGCTACCATTTTATTCAAATTAAAGAGTGTTATGTGAAACCATCTCAAGTAAAAACCATTTTATCCTTTACATTTTTACTCGTTCAAAAAATACCATTCAATGGAGCATCATAATACCCAGCACTTCCTTTAAATGGCCAGGTGACTAAAGAAGGCCTGGTCCCAGACTTCAGCTAGCTCATAGATGATTGCAAATACAGACGTGCAAATATAAACATGTGGCCAACCGTTTTACAAGGGAAATTACAAAGTGATCTCATTAAATGAAATGTTTTAACAGATCCGTATAGCCACACACAGACAAGAACTGTACGAATATTTGATAAATTATGAAAATGTATAGAGATTCTCTTTCTTATTCAAGAAAGAAAAAGAATGTAATTATTCAAAATGAAGAAATGAGGAGACTCCTGTGACCCACTCATATCAGTTTTAAAGTATTCTTCTCTTCAATTTACCCTCAAGACTCAAAGCATGTCTCACTAATGACGACTAATATATTGACCACTGGATGTGTATTGACCAGTGGATATGTTGGGTAGATAAATAATTAGCTGATGCACAATGAACATGATTCAGAAAGTTTAGAATTTTATTGTGGATTAAAAAAAGGGAAGAGTTTTATTTTTAGAATAGGAAACCCTTCACTGATTGGTATATGGATTGTGTCAGAGTTACACTTTCAAAGAGAAAAAGGGCTAACTCAGTAAATTGTAAACCTGGCTTACTTTGATGTTGAACACTTTCAAGGCACAGAATATAATAATTAAAATACCCTCGGCTCTTTTTGTTCACATTTTGGCTGAAAAAAACACTGAAAAGATGGATGGTAAAATCTTGGGAAACCAGACTAAGGTCTTTTAAGTTTAGAAACCAATCGGATAGACTCACACTTTGGTTCCTGTTTCAAAAATATTAGGAAGTGTTATTATTCAGAAATCATATGTAACAGAGACATTACTGTGCTAAAGGCATATAAGCATTCCTAGCAAATTTGTATCCAACAAAATTGTACACTCAAGAGTCATAGAGCTTATGGGAAAAGTTTATCACTTAAAACATAGAATGACATGACCCAAACCCCACCAAAAATGACAATCCTAATAAAAAATACCAGGACAGTTAGTTCTTAACAAGATTTTAGATCAAAAACACACTGTCAATGTATCTTTGCAGCTCTAAACCATGGGAATCATACTTCCTCTTTCAAAATGTATTTTCTTTATTTATTTAAAGAAAATTTTTTTACGTTTATTTATTTTTGAGACAGAGAGAGACAGAGCATGAACGGAGGAGGGGCAGAGAGAGAGGGAGACACAGAATCAGAAGCAGGCTCCAGGCTCTGAGCCATTAGCCCAGAGCCCGAGGCGGGGCTCAAACTCACGGATCGTGAGATCGTGACCTGAGCTGAAGTCGGACGCTTAACTGACTGAGCCACCCAGGCGCCCCAAAATGTATTTTCTTTAATATATATACTTCTAATTAGAGACTGGTTTTATCAAAATTAAAAATATGATCCAGGATACAAATATGTAGAAATTGATTGCAGGTATTACACTAATAACAAAGGAGCAGGAAGAGAAATTAAGAAAACAATCCCATTTGCGATTGTACCAAAACGAATAAAATACCTTGGAATTAATTTAACCAAGGAGGTGAAAGATCCATACTCCAAAAACTATAAAACATTGATGAAAGTATTTGAAGAAGACACAAATAGAAAGATGTTCCATGATCACAGATTCAAAGAGCAAATATTAAAATGGCCGTATTGCCCAATCTACAAATGCCATGCAATCAATATTAATACGCCAATAGCGGTTCTCACAAAAGTCAAACAAATAATCATAAAATCTGAAGAAATTAAGACAAACCTGGAGGTATGACAATTCCAGATTTCAAGTTGTATTACAAAGCTGTAGTACTCAAAACAGTATGAGACTGGCACAAAAAATAAACGCACAGATTGATGGAACAGAATAGAAAGCCCAGAAATAAACCAGCACTTACCTGGGCAATTAGTCCTGACAAAAGAAACAAGAATACACAACAGGGTAAGGACAGTCTTTTCATCAAATAGTTCTGGGAAACCTGGCACAGGCCCATGTAAAAGAATGAAACCAGACCACTTTCTTGTACCATACACAAAAATAAACTCAAAACGGCTTAAACATCTAACTGCGAGACCTGAAGCCATAAAACTCCTAGAAGAAAACATAGGCAGCTGTAGAAACATTGTTCCAGATATATCTCCTCTGTCAAGGGTAACAAAAAGTAAAAATTTACTAGTAGTAGTCCACCAAAGCAGTAAACTTTTGCACAGTGAAGGAAACAATCAACCAAACAGGGCAACCTACTGAACGGGAGAAGATATTTGCAAATGACGTATTTGATAAGGAATGTCAAAATATAAAAAGAACTTATACAGCGCAATTCCAAAAAAAAAAAAATCGATTAAAAATGGGCAGGACCTGAATAGACATTCTTCCAAAGAAGACATACACACGGACACCAGACACATAACAAGATGTTCAACATCACTCATTATGAGGGAAATGTAAATCAAAACCACAATGAGATACCACCTCGCACCTGTCAGAATGGCTAGACCCAGAAAGACAAGAAATAACAAGCATTGGCAAGGATGTGGAGAAAAAGGAACCCTCATGCACCATGCACCATTGGAGGGAATGCAAACTGATGCAGCCACTGTGGAAAAGAATGGAGGTTCCTCAAAAAATTAACAATCGAACTACCCTATGCTCTAGTAATTCTGCTACTATTATCTAAAGAAAACAAAACCATGAACTTAAAGATATTTGCTCCCCTATGTTTATTGCAGCATAATTTACAATAACCAAGAGATAGAAACAACTCAAGTGCCCCTTAGTAGACGAATGGGTAAAGAAAATGGTGTGTGTGTGTGTGTGTGTGTGTGTGTGTGTGTGTGTGTGTGAGTATTACTCACCCATATAAAAGGATGAGACCTTGCTATGGTCAACAACACCGACAGAACTCAAGGGTATTATGCTAAGTGAAAGTAGAGAAATACCGTTATGATTTTGCTTACATGTAGAGTCTAGAAAAACAAATGAATAAGCAAACAAATAAAAAGCAGAAACAGACCCATATATACAGAGAACAAACCGATGGAATGTAGGTAGGGGGATGGGGAAAATGGGTGAAGGCGGAGAGGGGGGCGGATTCAGACTTCCAGTTTTGGAATGAACACATCACAAGAATAAAAGGTACCCCACAGGGAATATAGCCAATGGTATCGTAATAGCGTTGTGGCGTGAGAGATAGTAGCTACAGGTGTGGTGAACACAGCATTCCACAGAGAGCTGTGCAATCACTGTGTTGTATACCTGAAACGAATGGAACATTGTGTGTCAATTATGCTTCTGTAAAAACAAACAGAATGTGATCTAAAGGTAGCCTTCTTTGCAATCTTTTTTTTTTTTCCCTCTTAAACACAGAACAAACGCCTTTTTATCTTCTTTATCTGTGCCTGCAGCTCACCCTGGAGTTTGGCATCATAAAAAGAAAAAAAAATGGCAGCTCTTGAAGCCACAAAACAGCTCTCCCTGTAACAACGGGCACTAAGACCATAAATGTATATGTATAGATGTAGACATATACACACATAAGGCTTGTTTCCTATCACTTTAATACATCAGTATTGGGAAAAATTGCACGGACATCCCAACAAATTGCCTATGCTGATCACTCCGCATTTTACTAACCACGTACGAACCACTTATCGTTAAGAAAAGATGGGCAACGCAGAATAAGCTATTCTGGACAAATGATTTCCAGACATGAAAGATTTTTAAATCTAAAATGGATTAGACAACTTTAAAAAGCCATTCATCATTGTAACAAAGTCAAATGACATCTTGCATACAAGATCTTCATGTGAGTGCTATTTAATAGGCTGTAGCTGACAAGATAGTTAACAGATGCATACGGCAGGAAATGGGATTTTTAGAATTATTGATCTTCCAAATAGCTTAAACACAAGCAGACTATTTTTTCTTTTCTCTTCTAATTACAGTGCATGTGGAAGAGGCTTGATGTAATTTTCAGACTCCAATATGCTATAGTAACCTATAAAATAACAAACCTTTTCTCACCAAAAGGAAATCAGGATCCTGAGTGTCTGCAACCATCAGACCTGATCTGGAGAAACTGGCTACATATTGGTGCAGGGGACAGGTTTTCTGATTCGGCTCCCCTGGGAAGGGCAGTCCCCAACTTGGCCCCAACATGTTGACACAACTTCCCACCAATAAGCTGATGTCTAGACCAATTTAAGGTTGGCTCCCTGGTGGAAATCTGAATATCGCTTTTCAAAGACTCACCCAGCGGACTCTGCCCTACAGACCAAAGAGGTCATCCTCAAGACCAATCACAATGTTAGGTTATTTAAAATACACACACACACAAACAAAATCAAGGCCTTAACACAGAGAGATACATAGTAAAATGTTGACGCGACATGGTACCTGGGCTTGTTATGAAAAGGTACAGAAGAAAGATTAGCAACCTCTGATAATTGCTGAGGTTGTGGGACAGGCGTGTGGTTGGGGGAGGGGCACGCACTTACTCTGTTTTTGTGTGTTAGGAACACTTGTCTCCAGAAAAGAAAAACCACAAGTACTACCAAGTCTAATCTGTCCTGCAGAGTGAATATTGCAGTTCCAAAAACAAAATCCTCTGGTCATTTATTGAACACACTAAATTCCTATGGTCTACAAATGTGTTGCCTGTAACAGTTTCTCCTGAAACCACGTTCTGTGTAAACAAGAGCCTGTGTTTGGAGAACTTCATTAGGAGAAAGTATCACATACCCTCTAAGCGTCTTCTCAAATGGGTGCAAATACAGGGCATTTGAAGATTGGCTAACAAAACGAATCGAACAAACCCTGTGTGTAAAATGCAGTTATCATAAGAAAGTCTGAAACTCTTATTATAAACATTCATCTTTCGAAGCACTTGGCAACTTTTTTTTAATTTTAGTAAGTTAGGTAAGGCTTTATCCCAGCAATGTTGGTCTAAAAATGAATTTCATTATTTCACTTGGATGTTACTAGGCAAAATCTGAAGAGCAAAGACCACACCGGCCTCTACCTTCTGGTTCATTTCATATGTAGGCAAAATACTTAGTCATCCTGTACCAATAATCCAGTAAATGGAGCCCATAATTTTCAGTGAGTTATTATAAAATCGTTTTAAAAACATCTTTTTACAACTTGGAAATTGTCCTGATTTTCATGTGTTTCTAAAAGCAAACCTGGCTTCCTGTTCCATGTACTTACGATCGCCACTGTAATCGGATGCACAGATTCCTTGATAGGAAAATGATATGGTGGTAGTAATAATTCATTAGTGGACAACTTCTTGCTTATGGGGGAGAAAACAAATCCCTTCATCTCAATCCTAAGCAATGAACTGATGCAGGCAGGAGCCTGGTTTGCTCAGTGGGAATCCGTATCAGAAGCAAAACCAGGGGCCGTGTCCTTATTATGATCACAGACTCACTGACTGTAAATAAAAGTAAATAGAAGCAGGATGTTTCCATGGAGAATGTTCATTTAACATTCATTCATCAAAGGTTTTTGAACCCCTTTTCTGTGCTAAAGACTGGGCTACGCCCTGGTGGCTTATCAGCCCACAAGGGCCATGGCCCGGAGCTCCCCAACAGCTCATCATGAGTAATTCCTATCCATTCTTCAATAGTCACCATCCAATTAGCAGCCTTGGGGTGAAGGGGGGTAGGTGAGGGCGGACAGGGAGCAAAAAGGAGCCAAGGAACTTGTTGAAAGGAAACTTTGATAACACTGGTCCGCTCCTAAAAACTGGCAGTTACTTAAAGACTGAGTGCAAGCTGAGGGAAACTGATTTTCTCACATTTTAAAACCTCTAAGTATCACTTATACTGCTACACCAAAATTTCTCCCTGAGAAACAATTTGAGTATATGTGCGATTTTTAGGGAGCAAGGGGAATCTAATTTGTATATATACATATATATACGAATATATATATATATATATGTATATACATACATACACATATGTATTTTTTTCTTCTTTTTAACTTCCTACAGCTTGTTAAATGTAACACGCAAACCTCTAACCTTCCACAGGTACCATCCCTGCCTTTTCTGTAGCAATCCTTTCTGATCTCACCACCAATTTTGACTCCAGTGGGGGGGGGGGGGGGGAAAGCCGGAGAAAAAGAACTCTTAATTGAAAATGAATTTGGGTTTAAACACAGGGAGCTAAAGAAATTTACAAAATGCATGCATTTGAACAGAGCATTTTGAAAAAAAAAAATAAATAAATAAGGATCAAAGTAGGAAATAGTCCCCTGCATCACACCTGAGTCAGAGTCAGTCCCTTGGGTACAAGAAACATGTTATTCATCAGACCGTACCAGGTTCTGCCTTATACACTGGAACAGAGTAGCTGACTTTTATAGCGCTTTTAGTAATTTTGAGAGTGTTAGAAACAAGTGTGAAATATGTAATTACTTTTATTTCCATTTTATAGATGAAACAAGTAAGTCCCCAAGAACGCCAATAGTTCAGTGTTACAAAGCTAAGAAGTGAGAGAATGTACCTCCTATTTGTGTCTTCTTAGGTTAATGTTCGTCTTCACCATAATGCTTCATTTCATCTCCACCTCCGATAAAACTACTTCTAATAGTACTTACACTAAAAACAAGGATAGCTAATATTTATTAGGCATTTACTATGGGCTAGGCACTGTATTGATACTATACCTAATCTAAATACATTATCTAGGGGCGCCTGGGTGGCGCAGTCGGTTAAGCGTCCGACTTCAGCCAGGTCACGATCTCGTGGTCCGGGAGTTCGAGCCCCGCGTCGGGCTCTGGGCTGATGGCTCAGAGCCTGGAGCCTGTTTCTGATTCTGTGTCTCCCTCTCTCTCTGCCCCTCCCCCGTTCATGCTCTGTCTCTCTCTGTCCCCCCAAAAATAAATAAACGTTGAAAAAAAAATAAAAAAAAAATACATTATCTAATTAAAGCATCACAACAACCTGACCCATTACACATCATTCCTGTGGTTAGACATGAATGAACTGAGGTTTACAAGGTCAAGTACACTACATTATACGAAAGAGCCTGAGGTCTCCAGCCAGCAAGCAGTACACCTCAGACTCAAGCCCTCCCAGTGTCTTTCTCCCGTCTGTGCGCGCGGTCAGCACCAAGGACCCCCAAACTTGTCTGATGAGAGCACACGCCTGGATACTTACGACCAACAGAATTTTAGGTCCTTCCTCACGGACTCTGATTTAGTAGGCCGGGCACGAAGCCCAAGATACGGATTTGTAACAAGCACTGGACAAGTATCAGGCAAATAAAGGAAACACACACTCTGTATTGACATCATTTACTTTCAGCTTCTGTACCTTATCCTCTAGCTTAGAGGTTGGCAAGCTTTTTCTACAAGGGCCAGACAACCGACAGTTCAGGATTTGTGGGCCGTAGAGTTTCTGTTGCAACTACTCTGCTATGGTAGCTGGAAAGCTACACACACAGTGCCTTAACAAATGGGTGTGGCTGCGTTCCAGTAACATTTTATTGATGGGCGGCAAGGTTTGGATGTCATGTAATATTCGTGAGTCATTAAGTATTATTCTGCTGTGATTCTTCTCAACCATTTAAAAAAATTAAAACCATTCACAGGTCATAGATTGTACAAAAACAGGTGGGTTGGACTTGACTTACACACTGGGGTTTTGGTTTTTGTTTTTGTTGTTGTTTGCCCATACCTGCGCCAGCCCTCTTCTTCTCAGAGGTTAATTTCAGCCAGAACAGTGGTTGATATAAAATTCTTTACCCAGCTTACTCTTACTGACATTCCTAGTAAGCACGACCCCCTCCCTTGTCTTCTTCCTGCCTCTTGCCTTTCTATTCTGATGTTTGGGCACTGTCTCATTTTAAATTCTAAGGCACAAAAGTGCATTCTTTTAACAATTCGGTAAACAGTGCCATGAGGTCTTTGGGGGGAATGAACTAATAAACCTAAGCATATTTACTACAAATAAATGTATTACAAGGAATAAGAAGTTCTCGCAAACTATTTAGACCATATCCACAGGATGATAAGTGGATTTTATCCTTTCAGTGGATCGTTACCAAAAGCATTAAGCTCAAGAATTCTAAGAGAGGATCACTGGGCCGGCAACCATCACAGTTCATGACATTCAAATGGGCTGTGCTGCTGTGGATTTCAGGGAACTTCTGCCTCACAGTTTTAATCAATATAGAATCACATGCTTCTGCCTTTCTGCTTCACTAAATCCTTTCCTAATATGATTCTTCTGCAATGTTTTCTCTTCCAAAGAGCTTCTCTTGTGATTCTCCGCCACTGAAAACAAATCATCTTAAACCAGTCAATAAATGCTTTATTTGCCGTGCACTTGGTATACTTTAGTTTATGACTTGTTTTCCTTTTCTAGTTTATTTCTAGAACTTTCTAAGAGACACACTTTGCATTTGCTAAGAAGAAATATTTTGCAGGGTTTAATGATGCACTGAAAAGTCAGATGTGCATTTGGAACACCCGGGTGTGTTCCCAGACCACGCAATGGTTTTGTGAACACAACAGTGTGACGTTTGGAAAACTGGGCCCTCTTACAGACTTCTGTGGATGGCAGGCATCCAGGGATTACCTGGTTCAACTTTCTCTCCACTTTGTGCATCACTCAGATCTTCCTCCCTGGATCATCCAGCAATTGCTCAAATGCCTTCAGGGATAGAGCACTGTGTAATGACCACACCATCCAGAACCAATGCTCTGAGCCCTTCCCCATTTTAAGTGAAGTTCTCTCCTGGTAACTTCCACCCAATTGTTCCTTGGGCACAATAATCCCATTTATAAGTTAACGACGATATAATAGTGCATTCAGAAACGCATATGGTATATGCATGTACGTACAACTATATATCCTATGGTGAACGTCAAGTCTCGCAGCCAAATACACCAGGCTCTGTCCCATGGAATGCTCTGGTTTCAGAACCACCCAAAGAGAAGTCACAGATGGAGAAGGGTGAGGAGAAATGTAGTTTGAGTCAAAGGGAGCACACGAAAAAGTCATTTGATGAGGGAGCCAACTTAATTCCTGCCTGGTTCACAACTCCAGTACCCAGCACCTTAGCCAAGTGGGTATAATTATGATGAAAATAGGGCTTCCTGAAAATCTTCCTTGAAAACTTTCCTAGGAATCTGGGTCAAGTAGACCTAAAAGCTGTGACAAAGACATCTTACGGCCACTCCAGATCTGCCTTGACTCGGATCTTCATTCTTGCTTAGCCATACACACTGTCTGGACTCCAGCTAACTGGACAACCCCCTAGAAAATGTGTTTGCAGGTGCAGCACGTGTAATGGTTAGAAGCCACTGAATCAGTCATGTAATAAGATGTAGACCCTGGAACTATTTTCTGTACCTGCCTTTCCTTAAACGCCCAATGACAAAAACGATAGCCCCTACGTTATAGGGTTGCTGTGAAGGCTAAAGGACTGAAAAGATGCAAAGGGCATAGATGAAGGGTCTGGCGCAGAGTAAGTAGTGAAAGCAAGAGGTACTTATTACCGATAGAGTATGTGGCACAGAGTAAGTTACATAAACAAATGTGACTTATTACCAATGTAGTATAGGTCTCTCCTAATACTGTATATCAAAATGCAATGTAATTGTAGATTTGGGCATTTGCTACAAACTGGAAGCTCTTCAAGACCTGGAGCTTTGTGTTGGCTATGGGTTCGATTATTTTATCTTTCATAACCTGTGCAGAGCCTGGAACATAGTATGGGTCTTCGACAGATGGTTTATGGGAAAAACGGACTAAATAAGTTGCTTTCTCGTATTCTGTTTGGTTTGGTAATTGATCTATAGATAATTTATTATAAATACCTTCATATACCAAAGTTAGGATAGGTTGTTTGGGACTTCATAACAAATCTAGTAAACTATGAAATCTAAAAGGTTTTCTTTGATCAGTGAGAAGGTAATACGCCAAATCATATAAACAGTCCGTTAAAATCTCTCCTTGCCTACTTAAATCAAAAGCCTCACATTAAAACTTACAAACAGGACAATAAGCAACAGTGAATAAATCTAGAAACTGACATGCTGTTATAATCCTGCAAAAGCAATCTCTTTCAATTAATGAACCTCCAGGACTATTTCTTCAGTAATTTGCATAAGGATTTTAAATTTCATTTTTATCTTGTACAGTTAAATGGAGAGCATTTTATAAATGCATTCAAAAGTGATCTTACTCAGGGATTGCCAAATGAAGCTTGGCCAGGCAACAAAAATATATGCAAAAGAACATAAACACAGTGGCCTTGGGGAATGAGATGCCCATATCCTGATGGTTCCATCAAGTTCCTTCCATGTACCTCATTGCTAAATTTAAACACGAGATCTGGCTTGAGGTACGCCCAAACGTCTGCAGCAGTGACCATGCAAGTAACAGGGCTCCACTCACTTTGCCAGATTCCTCGGAACAAGTTAAATCAAAGCCTCAAGTTTAAGAGAGGAAATGTCAAGTTGCTTGCCACTTGCACAGCAGAGAACTCAGAGGGCTCTGTGGGTTCCCTGGAGAGCCAAATTGGCATTCAGAGTGCCGGTGGTTTGCAAACTGGACACACAGAAGCCTCGACACAAGTTTACTTGGATGCAGGCTGAAAATCTCCAGGGTGGAAAACTCAATTTAAGGCAAGAGGTGCAAACAGCAAAACCCAGTATCAAAATCTTAGCAAAGGAAACTAGAAGGGCCGGTGGTGGTCGTTATTTGAACCTGGGTCTGGGAGACACATTCGCCCTTCCAACTCAGCAGTGAGTGCTACACGTTAAGACCCAAAGAGATGTTCCCTAACACAGTGGGAGACCTGGGGCACTAAAGGCACTTCTTCCAAGACCTGGAGGAAAACTGCGACATGGTTGAGGATCAGTGCATGATGGCTCTAATGCAGTGAGGTTTAAATGGAGGGCCGTGGACCTCTGGGGACCCGCGCGGACACTGACCTCACAGTTAAGTCAAGCTCTTACAGATGGTCACCGGCTGTCTCTCACTAGCACTTTGTGGGCAGATGACATCTGCTAGGAAGTCTGAGAGGACACCCCTGAGATGCTGAGAAGGTGAAGCAGCAAACTATGTGTCCTGATGGCAAATGAAAATGTAACTTCATTTATGTCTGCCGGTCAACAGAACCTGGGGAGTTTGGGTTAAATGGGATAATGCGAGGATTATTTGATCAAGCTTTGAACTCGGGAAGCACCAAGTTCTCAACTATCAGGCTGTACCCTACCTAGCTGACCTATTTCTCTGGCACTTTGACACACCCCCAGTTTCTCAATGGCAACTCTCTGTACTGTCCTACACGCTCTGTGCATTTACTGCTTTTTGCCTTGCCATCTTCTCATCTATTGTGCTCTTCTAGTCTGTTCCATCGACCAAGCCAAACTTATTATTATAAGCCCCACTGGACTGGGTTTGTTCCTTCCATGAAACTCTCTCTCACAGTTTTAGTCCTTAGAAACAAAAACCATCCCCTCCGCCATCCTGCTTCCTGTAAGATAACATATAGACAGACTATTTTGTACCACATGCTAAATATTTCTTATGGTTTACGTGGAATCCCCAATTAAACCACAGGCTTCATGAAAGAAGGATTTACGTCTTAAATGTACATATTGAAGCAATGGTCAGTACAGTGCTGAAGATATAGTGAATATAGGGAAGGCCAAGACACTCAATAAGATCACACAGTTCATGTATAATTTTTCTGTCCTGACCTAAGTCTTCTGTAGAGTAACAAGACTGGGGAAAAGATTGAGAAACACACACATATACACAGAGTATCTCATACTGTTCTGGTTATCTTATACTTTATAATTGTTATTGAATCCATTTTTCAGGAGCTAGCTATAATACACTTCAAGGACATTTTCCTAGAGTTTAGTTCACTAATAAATGAATGGCCAGGAGATACATAAGTCTACTTCCTGACACTACAGTGGAGAGTAGTTTTTGTTAATCTCCTTCTTAAGTGTCCTTAAATGTATCCTTGTACTAATGGCTGCCTTTAAAACAGCTTATAGAAATCTATTCTTTGACAACTCAGAAGAGTAATACCCAGAGTTTATTTCTCAGGCCAACAAGTTCAAATTTAAACACAACAAAAAGTACAGTATATGCGAGCTGCCAAAATACTTCTCAATTTCCAAATATGTATATACACTGACACATAAACACACATTATACACACACACACACATAAATGTCAGTGAAAGAATTTTCATGAAACAATACCTGTATCACATATAACCAACTTAGCAATTACAGAATATTCTTGATATTTTCTATCCTGTTCTTTATTACTCTTGACGATTCAATACATCAATTCCACTAACTTCATTGGTGTCACAATCTATAGTTGAAAAATACTACCCAAGAAGTAGGGAAAAAACAGCATAATTTTTTTTTAAATTAGGAATTTTAATATTGCTAAGAAATAGCCACTGCCACGTCTTTAAAGTCAAACCTACGAACAAACAGTCCTCCATAGGACAATGAAGTATTCTCTGTTCCTGAAAATCCTGAAATGTCATAAATCATGATGACCTAACACTTGATTAAAGTAACAATTGAAATAGTATATACTATAAACTGAAAAAAGATGTTTATGAACACATACTCTTTCATCAAGAATATATACGGGCAAAAACTAAATGCTATTTATACAAACACAACACTGAATATAAGAAACCACAAAATAAATCTAAAAGTATTCACAGGTAGCATAAGAAAATTTTAAAACTTATTATTGACATAACAATATGGATAAATGGAGAGTCCTGTTTGTGGAAAAGAACACTCAATATCATAAAGACTTTACTTCTTACCACATTAATGTAGAAATTCAGTGTGCTTTTAATAAAACCACGACTACATTTGTAAATCTTTAGGGGTGGAGTACTTAACAAGCCAATTGTTAAATTCATGTAAAAAGCAAAGGGCTAAGAGTCAAGACAATTCTGAAAAACAATAAAGAGAGGGGACCATCCTATTTACCACAAGGTGAGAATAAGGCCATGATACTGACCTATCTAGTCCCCTATTGACCCATACAGACGGGTGAAATGGAAGTGAATGTCCAGAAGCCATTGTTGTATAGACACATAACACGCTGCACAAACAGCTCCAGATATTAGCATGGAGAAATGGACTAAATGGCACTACTAAAATTGAATATCCATATAGAGAGGGGAATTGTTCACTGGGCAAGTCCATAGGGCCAGTTTTCTCAACAAATAAAATGGCAAGGAAAGAAGAGGAATCAAACCAGGAGCAAGCCCATAGATGTAAATCAACCTACAAGACATGTCAACAAAAGGCCAATGTGTCAACTTGGGTTGCACCTGATTCAGACAAAACAACTATAAAAAGAGATCTCCAAAACATTTAGGAAACCCCGGTGCATTAACTGATGTTCAATAATGTTAAGAAATTATTGTTGATTGTTTTAGGTGTGGCAGTTGTAATCATGGCTATGATTTCTAAAAGTCCTTAGCTTTTAGAGGTATACACTGAAGTGTTTACTGACAATTAAGATATAACATCTGGAATCTGCTTCAGTCCAGGGGTGGGAGACAAGGGCAGGGAGCGGGGTGATGTGTGGATCAGAATTGGCAAAATATTTATAATGGTTGAAACTAGATACTGGGTAAATGTATATTATATACATATATACATATACATATACATATATACACACATATATACATATATATGTACATATATATGTATATATATATGGAAGTTTTACATAGTAAAAGAAAATAAAGATGTGTCAAACATACTAAAATGTTGTTAAACATAAGCATGTGTGATAGAAACATAAAGAAATGCATGTGGATGTTTAAATCTGTGTAGGATTTACTACAGTGGCTGAGCCAGAATACTGTTCTCAGAGAGATGCAATGAAAGCTTCAACTGCATTTACAAAGTTTTATTTCTTAAGCCACCTGATTGGTGCCTAAGTGTTCATCGTACTATTCTTTATTCTCTTTTGCACTTTGAAAATACTTTACACTTTTTTAAAATAAAAAAACACATAGAAAAGAGGAAAATAAATCCCTAAATCACATGAAAGCTATTTACCCAATTTCATCGTTTCAAAGATGCTCCTTTCCTTTATTTACTGTCACCAAAATTAGGATGTGTCTGCCAACTGAGAGTATGTACAACTCAATGAAGTAGGGCACCTTTTTGGCATATAACAAGAAGAATCGATAGAATCACTATGATGATGTGTTCATACTTTGCTCAATCCAGCTCAGATTGGTTTCTTCAAACTTAAGCGTCTAAGAAGGAAAATCTTTCTGCCTTTCAACTTCATCACATGAAAAATCGTGGTAACAAAACCTACTGTGACCCAGCAGGGATTTTCCCTTTCAAGTATGTGTTACTTATTCTAAAACATCGAGTGGCTATGGGCTTGGGTGCTTTAGCTGGAGAAAAGAGGGGGAGAAAAAGAGAACGTTGAGGGAAGGAATGAATAGGAATGCCAAATTTGAAAAGAAACAGTGCTTTGGGGTCCCAATCAACACCTTCCATGACTCCCCAGGAACAGAATGGCATGGCGTGACCTGTGTGTTTGAACGACTCTAAAAAGCCATGGTGTCTAGAACCCAAGTCCACTTGGGTGAAGATACCTCTGCCTGACATGAAATGGAAGGTGAGGCCCAATTCTTCCTTGAACTTTGAAAAACCAGTACAGCCATGGTAGGTATCCAGACTAGTACCAGTGGCAACAACTGTCAACAGAAGCCTCGTCCCAACCCCATTTTCGTACGTCACACCAACAGGGATCCTCTCTTGCTCGTGGTGGTGGAGTTGCTCAGGAGCAGGAGGGACTGATCTTTGCACAAAGCACATGTCCTGAACACATCCCATGATTATCACTGGTGGGTGGATCACCCAAATAAGAGAAGAGCTTTCTTAGAGAAGTCGGAGCTCAAGCTATTTAAAAGAAAAAGATGTATGAGGGATATTTTTTATTCCAAACCAGAAAACGTGGCAAATATTGGTTATATCTGTCTTGCTGGAAATAAACAGAAGTCATGGGGCAACAGAGTTGAGCTAATGGCAACAGTGCATGACTAATTACCTATGTCTTTAATAAGGGCAAGTATAGGACCCTAGAAATTCTCCATCAGTTTTAATTTTAATCCAGGGAAAAGAGAGAACAAATGCATCAATATGGAGAACACTCCTATTCACTGCAGGTTTCAGCTTTTCTAGGAGTTCAACAATTAGTTTCAATTTTTTCAGTAGCTCAGTCATGCTTACGAAGACCTACGATAATACAGCAAACAACAAAGAACTACATAAATCCGCTCATGCCTCAGCATACATTCTCATAGCAAACCACCCTTTAGTAGCTTTCAGAGAAGATTCAAGGATGTTCTTTTTCAGTTGCATATTTATCTATTTTGCATCATCTATCGTATTTGTATTACTCCCACTGGTAAGTTAAAATGCTATTTCTTGGCCACACAACATACTCGAGAACTCTCCTCTGCAAAGTATTTACCAGAGGCTGACAAAGACAAGGTGAAGTATTTATGGCCAAGTTAGCAATGTCTCTCAAAACCAAGAACACCATTTCTCCTCCTGGCCCCGTTTTATTCAGATAATTGTCATACGGCACAATGTAAGTTTAAGGTTTACAGCATAGTGATTTGACTTACATATATTGAAAAATAATTACCACAGTAAGTTAACATCCATTATCTCATATAAATACAAAAAGAAGAAAGAGAAGGAAAAGGAAATGCTTTTTTCTTTGTGAAAAGAAGTCTTAGGATCTACTCTTCACTTCCAAACGTACCCTACAGCAGTGGTAACTTTACTCGTCACATATACATTATATCCCTAGTATTATTTACCTTATAACTCTAAGATAGTGCCCCTTGACCTCTTTCATCCAATCCCCATTTCCCCTCTCTTTGCCTCTGGTAATTACCAATCTGCTTTCTATGAGGCTATTTTGTTTTGTTTTTAGATTCCACATATGAATGAGACCATACAGTATTTGTCTTTCTCTGACTTATTTCGCTTAGTATAAAGCCTCAAGGTCTACCCACATTGTCACAAATAGTAGGATTTACTTCTTGTTTATGGCTCAATAATATTCCACTGTTTGTATACGTGGAACATATATGTGTGTTTGTGTATGTTTCCGTGTCTTAGCGATTGTAAGTAATACCGTAGTGAACAGGAGCATGCAGATATCTCTTCAAAGTTCTTTTTTCCCTTCATATGTAATCCCAGAAGTGGAATTGCTGAGTCCATCCTCAATTTCTGACTAAACATTTGCAAACCCATCAAAGAAGAAAAGATGTGGGAACAGGATCAGAGTTTGCTTTTAATTTTATGTATTTATCAAGCCCAGACTGTACTTCCTTGTATCATCTGGAATTTGTGTGTGTGTTTATTCAGACTTACAATGCATTGTGGGTTTTTTTTTAAATTGATGATGGTTTCAAAATTAACTGAAAAAGAACTAGTATCAATCACAATAGAGCAGAACGATTCTTAATTTAGCTGTGATGTGTTTCCTTTATCAAAAGCAAATAAAATTTTTTTTAATGTTTATTTTTGAGAGAGAGAGAGAGAGAGCATGAGCAGGGAAGGGGCAGACAGAGAGGGAGACACAGAATCCAAAGCAGGTTCCAGGCTCCGAGCTGTCAGCACAGAGCCTGATGCAAGGCTCGAACTCACCAGCTGTGAGATCATGACCTGAGGCGAAGTCAGCCGCTTAACTGACTGAGTCACCCAGACACCCAAAGCAAATAAAATTTTTAGAGACAAGTCCACTACAGCTATTGTAATAAAATTACATTAAATAGGTTTGGATCTTTTAAAAAAGGCGTAATACAAAGTAACATTCAATTCTGGTGACAAATGCTTGATGACAATGGAACAACAGCAAGAGCATGAAGAAGGATGATACCTGGGATGATGTAGAACAGCACGGGTTCAAAGCAATAAAGACTAGAAAGGAACAGAGAAAATTTCCAGAAACAGAAGCTGTATAGTCAATAAAATGGCACTAAATTCTGATCAATAATCACTCTGAATGTAAATGGACTAAATGCCCCATCAAAACATATAGGGGATCAGAATGGATAAAAAATCAAAACTCATTAACGTGATACTCACCAAAGATTAATTTTAGATCTAAAGACACCTTCACATTGTAAATGAGGGTATAGAGAACCACATATACTAATTGATGTCAAAAGAAAGCCAGAGTAGTCAGTCATATTTATATCAAAATAGATTAAGAAAATTCTTTTTTATATTTACTTATTTTTGAGAGACAGAGAGAGACAGAGCACAAGTGGGCAAGGGGCAGAGAAAGAATGAGACAGAATCTGAAGAAGGCTCCAGGCTCTGAGCTGTCAGCACAGAGCCCAACGCAGGGCTCGAACTCGCAAACCGTGAGCTCATGGCCTGAGCCGAAGTCGGACGCTTAACCAACTGAAGCACCCAGGCACCCCCAGACAAACTAGATTTTAAACCAAAGAATATAACAAGACATGAAGGGCATTACATCACAATTACCTAACAAAAAGATCTACCAGTTATAAATATTTATGCCCCAATTTTGGAAGTACCCAATTATATAAATCCTATAAATCAATCAAAAACAAACAAAAATAAACTCATTAATAATAATATAATAATAGTAGGGGATTTTAACACCCAATTTACAGCAATGGATATTTATCTAAACAGAAAATCAACAAGGAAACAATGGCTTTGAATGACACACTGGACTGGATGGCCTTAACAGATATATTCAGAAGATTTCACCCAAAAGCAAATTACACATTCTTTGTGACTGCACATCCAGAAGAGACCACATACGGGGTCACGAATCAGCCCTCAACAAGTACCAAAAGACTGAGATCATACTATGCATTTTTTCAGACTACAACACCATGACACTTGAAGTCAACAACAATAAAAAACTTAGACCACAAATACATGGAAGTTAAAGAACAACTTACTAAAGAATTAAGAGATTAACTATGAAATGAAGATAAAAACACCACAGTCCAAAACCTCTGGGGTGCAGCAAAAGAGGTCCTAAGAGGGAAGAATACTGCAGTATAGGGCTACCTTAAGAAGCAAGAAAAGTTGCAAATATACAACATAAACTTACACCTAAAGGAGTAACAACAAACAAACCCTAAAATCAGCAAAAGAAAGGAAATAATAAAGATTAGAGCAGAAATAAATGATATAGAAACTAAAACAACAACAACAATGAAAACCAATATAACAGATCAATGAATCCAGGAGCTGGATCTTCCTTTTAAAGATTTAATAAAATTGATAAATGCCTAGGGAGACTTATCACAAAGAGAAAGGACTCAAATAAATAACATCATCTGTTGGCGAAGATGCAGAAAAAGAGGATCTCTTTTGCACTGCTGGTGGGAATGCAAACTGGTGCAGCCACTCTGGAAAACAGTATGAAGTTTCCTCAAAAAATTAAAAATAGAACTACCCTATGACCTAGCAATTGCATGACTAGGTATTTATCCAAGGGATATAGGTAGGCTGTTTTGAAGGGACACATGCACCCCAATGTTTACGGCAGCACTATCAACAATAGCCAAAGTATGGAAAGAGCCCAAATGTCCATCGATGGATGAATGGATAAAGGAGATATGGGGTGTGTGTGTGTGTGTGTGTGTGTGCGCGCGCGTGCGTGTGTGTGTGTGTATATATACATACAGTGGAGTATTACTCAGCCATCAAAAAGAATGAAATCTTGCCATTTGCACAACATGGAACTAAAGGGTATTATGCTAAGCGAAATTAAAGAAAGACAAATATCATATTACTTCACTAATATGAGGACTTTAACATACAAAACAGATAAACACAAGGGAAGGGAAGCAAAAACAATATAAAAACGGGGAGGGGGACAAAACATAAGATATTCTTAAATGTGGAAAACAAACAGGGTTACTGTTTGTGGGAGTTGTGGGAGGAGGGGATGGGCTAAATGGGCAAGGGGCATTAAGGAATCTACTCCTGAAATCATTGTTGCACTATATGCTAACTAACTTGGATGTAAATTTTAAAAATACATTAAATTAAAAACTTAAAAACAAACAAATAAATAAATAAATAAATAAAATCATGAAAGTGATCACAATAAAAACCACAGAAATACAAACAATTACAAGAGAATATTATTAAAAAATTATATGCCAACAACAAAGGGGCAATCTGGAAGAAATGGATAAACTCCTAGAAACATACCAACTACCAAAACTGAAACATGAATAGAAAGTTTGAACAGACCCTTAACCAGCAAAGAAATTGAATTAGTAATCGAAAATCTCCCAACAAACAAAATTTTGGGGCCAGATGGCTTCCAAGTGGAATTCTACTGGACATTTAAAGGAAGGTTAATACCTGGGCACCTGGGTGGCTCAGTCAGTTAAGCACCCAACTCTTGATTTTGGCTCAGGTCATGATCTCGCACTTCATGGGTTCAAGCCCCACATCAAGCTCTGCACTGACAGCTTGGAGCCTGCTTGGGATTCTCTCTCTGCCTCTCCCCTGCTAGTGTTCTCTTTCTTTCTCTCTCTCAAAATAAATAAATAGAAAGAAGGAAAGGAAGGAAGGAAGGAAGGAAGGAAGGAAGGAAGGAAGGAAGGGAGGGAGGGAAAGAAAGAGGGAGGAAGGAAGGAAGGAAGGAAGGAAGGGAGGAAGGAAGGGTTAATACCTATTTTTCTCAAACTGTTAACAAAAATAGAAATGGAAAAACTTCCAAACTTATTCTATGAGGCCAGTATTATCTTGATTCTAAAACCAAAGACCTCACTAAAAAGGTAAATTATAGACCAATATCCCTCATGAAAATGGATGCAAAAACTGTAAGATATTTAGGAATAACCTAACTGAAGAGGCAAAAGATCTAAACTCTGAAAATTATAGAACACTTATGAACGAAATTGAAAAGAACAGAAAGAAATGGAATAGAATTCCATGCTTATGGATGAGAAGAATATTGTTAAAATGTCTATACTACCCAAAGTAATATATACATTTGATGCAATCTCTATCTAAATACCACCAGCATAGTTCACAGAGCTAGAATAAACAATCCTAAAATGTGTATGGAACTACAAAAGAACCCGAATAGCCAAAGCAATCTTGAAAAAGAAAAGCAAAGCTAGAGGCATCATGATTCCAGATTTCAAGCTATATTATAAAGCTGTAATCATCAAGGCAATATGGTAGTGGCCCAAAAGCAGACGCATGGATCAGTGGAACAGAACAGAAAACCCAGAAAAGGAATCACAAATATATGGTCTTTGCCAAAGCAGGAAAAAGTATCCAACGGAAAAAAAAAAAAAGTCTCTTCCACAAATAGTACTGGGAAAACTGGACTGCAACACGCAGAAGAATGACACTTGACCACTTTCTTACACCATACACAAAAATAAATTCCAAATGGATCCGAAACCTAAATTTGAAACAGGAAACCATCAAAATCCTAGAGGAGAACATAGGCAGTAACCTCTTTGACCTGGGTTGTAGCAACCTCTTACTAGAAACATCTCCAGAGGCAAGGGGAACAAAAGTAAACATGAATAATTGGGACCTCATCAAGATAAAAAGCTTCTGCACAGCAAAGGAAACAATCAACAAAACTTAAAGGCAGCCTACAGGATGGGAGAAGATATTTGCAAATGACATACCTGATAAAGGGTTAGTATCCAAAATCTATAAAAGACTTATCAAGCTCAAAATCCAGAAACAAACAAATAATCCAGTTCAAAATTGGACAGAAGACAGACAGGAATAGACATTTTCCCAAAGAAGAGATACAGATGGCTAACAGACACTTGAAAAGATGCCCAACATCCACTCATCATCAGGGAAACACAAATGAAAACCATGGTGAGATACCACCTCACACCTGTCAGGAAGGTTAAATTAACAACACAGGGGACAACAGATGTTGGTGAGGATGTACAGAAAGAAGAACTGTTGGCAGGAGTGCAAACTGGTGCAGCCACTCTAGAAAAACAGTATGAGGTTCCTCAAAAAGTTAAAAATAGAATTACCCTCTGACACAGAAATTGCACTACTAGGTATTTACCCAAAGGATACAAAAATACGGATTCCAAGGGGCAAATTGCACCTCGATGTTTGTAGTAGTGCTATCAATAATAGCCCGGTTATGGAGAGAATCCAAATGTCCATAGACTGATGAATGGATAAAGAAGATGTAGGGTGTGTGTGTGTGTGTGTGTGTGTGTGTGTGTGTATTACTCAACCATCAAAAAGAATGAAATCCTGTCATTTGCAATGATGTGGGTGGAGCCAGTGTTTATTATGCTAAGTGAAATAAGTCAGTGAGAGAAAGACAAATAGCATATGATTTCACTCATATGTGGAATTTAAGAAACAAAACATGAATACAGTGGAGGGGGAAAAGAGAGAGAGACAGAGACAGAGAGAGAGACAGAGAGAGAGACAGAGACAGAGGGGGGGGGCCCATACCATAGGAAACTCTTAAGGATAGAAAGCAAACTTATGGTTACCAGAGAGGAGGTGGGTGGGGATGGGCTAAATGGCTGATGGGCATTAAGAAAGGCATGTGTTGCGATGAGCACTGGGTGTCATATGTGAGTGATGAATCATTAAATTCTACTCCCAAAACCAATTTTACCATACATGTTAACTATAATTTAAATAAAAACTTGAAACAAAACTCCAGCAAGGGTTGTCTGATTCATGGGATGAACCAATCAATGCTCACCCAAGTACTAATATGTAACCAGGATATTTATTAGGCATTTTTAGGCAGCTGCATAGGCTCACACACAAGATTTATCCTCTCTGATGGGTCTGCCCTAATACCTTATCCCTATTTCATCCCACTTTGAAAATAATGACAATACACCAGTAATAATATATTCCTATATATTATTATAGTCACGTAATCCTTCCCAGACTTCACAAAATCCCTCTGGAGTATATACAATTATTTGATTCCCATTTTGCTTGATGAAGACACTGACACGTCAGCACAACATGTAGCAGAACTTGGATCTCACCTCAAGAAGCACCCCTGCTACTGCTCTGTGATGTGAAGGGGAATGGCCCCAAAGCTATGAAACCCTCAGAGGACATCACACACTTGGGTGGATTCCCAGCAGGAAAGTAAGGTAAGCAAGAAAGAAGGCCAAGAGGTGAAAATGCCCCTATTTCTGACAATCATAAAATGTTCGAGCAGAAAGACATAATTGAGAATGCAGTTTCCAAGGACCCTGAAGACTATCATTGGAATGATAGTGATCCCCCGCCCCCCAGAACTTAAGTGTCTTTTCCACCCCTCTCTGAACCCCATTTCAGTTCAGATTCAAGAAAAGCTCATTTAGAAGGATCCCTTGGACCTTGGGCAAAAGCAGGGAGAATTGAAGAGGGAGCATAAGGCAAGCTGGCAAGCCATAAACACACAGCACCA
>NW_024412442.1:5330773-5425243 GCF_014898765.1 Herpailurus yagouaroundi
CCCCCCCCCCCCAGGTAGGGTATGTGTGATACTCCTCGGGCACTCCTGGCTGTTCAAAACAAATGGGTAACTGACGACAGCCAATCTTAACACTCCCATGTGAGGTTTCCTCCTCACTAGTCTAATGTGATCCCCTCCACATCCCTGGTCTAGCAGCTTCTGGCAGCAGGACCTCCACTTGGACCCTGCCGAAACCAGTACCTGATTGAGTTAACCCAACCAGGAGCCATTTCCTAGGGAAGCTGGTGTAAAGCCTATACGTGTTGGAACGTCCCTTAGATCATGATGGATTTCTGTCTTTACTTTTCCTGGTCAATGTCCTCAATCACAGAATTGGGTAATTTTATAAAACTTTTCCAGTTTTTTCCCATGTGTTAAAGATGGCGGGTTTTATGTGACTTTCTCTGCAAGGCAAGCCACAAGTGGGGCACAGCAAGCCCCCACCACCAGCCTCCTCAGGGTGTGGCACGGCATGCAAACTCGGTCCATATGCTGCCACCCATTTGTAGCCTAGGATCTAATGGGAAAGGGGAAGGAGGGCCGGCCTCCCTTCTTCAAGAACCCTTAGCAGCTGGTTGGTGGTCATAGCGATTTTGTTCCAAGGACACCTCAGACCACTTTGACCCCTTGGGAACCTCTGATATACCCTGCATATGGAATGCAACCCAGGAGTTGTGGGGGGCCCCGGGGGGATTTCATGGTAATGCACCTTTTCTCTCTCTAGGACGAGCCTGGGAGCTTCTCCAGTCCCCAAGGACTCTCCCTTGGGATGCTTTTTTTAACCCACTGGAAACAATTTGTCTTGCAAAATTTAGGAAAGGACTGATCTGTAACACTGCGTGTTCTCAATAGAATCTAGCAGTTAGATCTCTTCCGCAGGAAACAGGGCAAATAGAGAGAGGTAACCCTTGGTCCAGGCCCTCATGGCTAACTCAGGACTCGGAGCAAAGGTCTCTTACAGAATGTGTTTATCCAAATGTGTTTGGCTAGTAAACACCCTCCTAACATATTAGATGTCTAAATAGGCCTCCTCCAAGTTAATCCAGGTTACTGGAGAAAACACAGGTCATCCCTAATGGAGGGGACGCTGACTCTCTCTCTCTGTTCTTCTGCCTAATAGATGTGAGGGCCTCTCCCTCATTGATTTCCTGGGTTAATGGCTATAGTTGGAGCCAACTGGTTAGTCTACCCCAGAACGGGGACTTGAAGGAATATTCCCAAGCAGAGCAGCTGCCAAAGCTCCCTTCGTTTCAGGGAAACTCCCGGTCTTCTGTGGCCTGACACGGACTGCAAATTTTCACTTGTTGGTGGAAAGGAAAACAAACATGGCGTCCGCTCCTCTGTCTGAGCTGATGAGATTTAGAACTGGGAACTCTTCCTCCTCCTGTTTCTGCACTGCCTAGAGTGCGGCCTGCCTAACTGATTCTATACCATCCGCAGTGCCTCCCCTGGCACCACTGGCCCCTCCTTCCACCCTCGGTGTCAAGGAGCAAAGAGCACCCACTTTGGACCACCCACTTCAGATTTCCCCACGGAGGTCTCAGGTAAAAATTGACAGAGGGGAACGCTGTTGTCTTCTAAGTGGATACGGGTAGAACATATGTTCTGTTTCAACTAATTTAAGTTTGTTGGTCTAAGACAGACCTCTCTATCAGCATTAAATATGAAACTTATCCCACCCGTTTTGCTAAAAGTCAAATAAGCTCTTGAAATAAGTTTGTGTTCTTTCTATTGCAATTTGTTAGCAAAAAGACAACTTAAATGATAGTTAATTTAGTTGCAAAGTTTTCACGGGTAATTGTTCAGATAGCTTTCAGTCTTTGGTAACCTAAAACTTTAGTTTTGTTGGCATGATAATTGGGATTGAATTCATTGGACATCTAGGTCTTTTCCAAATAGGTTAAGATGTTAAAGCATTGATTATAAAACATGGTTTATCTGCTTTTTGATTTCTTATTGCAGAGAAACTAAGGATATTTGGGTCTGATGGTAAACAGGCATTGTGCTTTGTAACTAACATTCTGAGTTTTGTTTTGTTTTTAACAAACTTCCCAAGATTTAAATAGTAAATAAAGTCTTTTTGACCAATTAGACTTCTTTGGTATGGAAAGTTACTCTGAAAGCATTGTCAAATAATGGAAAACCTTAGGTTGTATTGCTTGGGTAAATGCTGTAACTACTCAAACATGTATGCAATTCGTAAAGTTTTAATGTTTTCTGGTATAAGGCCTTCACTTGGTATTCTGATTATTTAAGTGTTATGTGCCACAAAAATAACTGAATTTCTTGTCAACTGCATTACAAGGAACTCCCATCAGATCTTTAATCATGTCCGCTTTTGAGTCTTTTTGTCATAGTTTTGTACCTCATTTTAAAATATTGCTGGTTCTCTAATGTTTGCTCTTCCAGGTTAAGAAAACTTCCTCTTAAGATATGATATGGGATGTGAAGAAGTATTCCTCGGTCAACAAACTGAGGCATTTAACTTTTCTACCTAAACCCTCTGAAATTCACAAATTCTCAAGGAGTGTTGTTTCTTTCGAGGCAATCATACTTACTTGCCTAAGTTCAATGAGAATCTCCTTGTAAAAGGACACCATTGAAAACATTGGTCATTTTACCAAGGCTTTGACTGGAATGTCATATTTGGGACTGGCATGCATAGACTCGGATATGACCCAACAGCTTTAAGGAATAAAGATTGACTTTTTCAAGCATGGAGCCAATAAATCTCCTTGGAAATGTTGGCCGGATACCTTGCTTACAGACTTCCCAGCAGCCCAACCAGGTGAGTAAACAATGTCACTTCCTGGCAGGTGCAGGACCTCCGGACATGTTGGGGACCTCGTGGAGAGGAATTCACTCAAATCTACAGATATTGCCCGCATTGGCTTCTGGCTCGGAGAGGCTACTAAGTGTTCAATTTAGATTCCTTATAAAAAGTTCCAGCAAAGCAAATTTCAAATGTTCTATACCATCAGCCACCAATCTTGCTGAGCCTATGTAAATAATTTGGCCAGGTTTGTTAAAACTGGGCTTGTTTTACAATTAGTCTTGATTTGGCTAACTCTGGTTAATGAGGGTTTTTAGAGAAAAAAATTATGTTTCAATAATGTACCTTTATGAATTTTTCTTAGTATTAACCTTATCTTGTCTTTTCGGGGGTCTCCCTGCCTGTTGCCTTAAACCGGCATAACGTCCAAAAGACAGATGGTCCTTTCTACTCAAGGAGGCTCATATGTGCTATTTCCCCTGAACTTACTGTCTTTGCCTTTCATAACTCCCCTTTAACTTCCCCAACTGACCACTGTTGACCCATAGGTAGGGACATCTCTAAGCCCCTATTCAGCAGAAAAAAGTTACAGAAGAGGAGACCTTCCACCCTCAGCAACCTTAAAAATTGTAAGGGTCTAAGTTGAGGGAGGGGAATGATGAGGGAACATCCGGCAAGCTGACAGGCCACAAACATCCTCTGCGCTCAACCCAGAGGGATGTGTGATATTCCTCAGGCACTCCTGGCTGCCCAAGAACAAAGAAAACAAATGGTTAACTGATAGGGATCATAGACCTGAATGACCTAAGATTCTCCATCACCCCTCCATAGTGATGGGGGAAACAAAGGCAGAAGGAAATGGAAGATAGACCTCAATTTCCTTATACCCTGCAGCCCACTGACAACCACTTGAGGCCACTGACTAACACTTGGGGCGGGCAGAGCAAACGTTTCTCCAGGAACTCCCTACGGTCTCAATGCTAATGCTTTGCTGGAGGGAAAACAACCTTAGCTTCAGGCCTCCAGTATCCTAGGAGTCTTCTTTAGCATATGAAAATCTCACTAGAAACTTCCCCAACGCCATTGTATATAACCAGTCTCTCCTAAAGGTCCCTGGGCAGCTCTTCCTGCCCACGGGTCCTGTCCCTAAGCTTTAATAAAATCACCTTTTTATTAAGGTGATTTTGAAGACCAAAGACGTCTTCAAGAATTCTTGGCTGTTGGCTCTGGACCCCACGAACTCCACTGTCACCCCAAAAAACCTCATCAGGAATGAGACACTTAACTATTCGTGGATAGAGGCTATCTTAGCATGTTGACCAGAGGTCTGTATTTTTTAGTTATTATAGAAAGGGAAACACATCACTGTTGTTAAGAAGCTGAATCAACTACAACGCAATTGAACAGTAAACAAACAGGCAGTTCACAGGGTCTTTGAGTGCAGATGGGATGTTCAAGTCTTGGATTCCGTTTCTCAAGTCAGGCTGCAACAAAAGGATGCCAGGCTGACCAAGGACTGAGTTCTTACACTCCTGCCAAGATTTACAAACCAGGGCTCGTTTCAATATGCTCTGAGAGCATGTAATAGCCAAACCCTGCTGGCAACATTAAATCAGGTTAACCATTCAAAACAGGCCAACACTGGAAGAGTCAGATGCATGTTAATTTACTCTTATTTCATGGGTTTATTTAGTGCTGTTCCTCTCAAGAGCTCACAGTGCACAGAATGTGGCCACAATAAAATCATGTGAAATATACAACTGTCTCTGCTTACATCCGAAGGACTCTTTTATACTTATAAATGAAGTCCTACCAAGTGGCCCGGAAAATCTACGGAAGACATGATGACCATTAGATCTAGCACTTAGCCAGTTCAGAGAGTACCTCATCTCTACTTCTGTAATTTTTTTAAGAAACCAAAATGTTTTTCAATTTGAGTCTGCAAAATTAAATTTTAAGAGAAGGCACTTCTGCTAACTGAACAACAAAATCATTCTTTCTGAATCTCTGTGAATCATTATGGAAATCTTCCCACAAATTTCTTACATTCCCTCTTCGGATTCTATCAGCACCCCCAGAGAAAGCCCCAAAACGAAATGAAAGCTTTTGTCTAAAAAGTGTGTAACAATTCAAATAAAATGGGTTGTTTCTAATGTCATTGTCATGAGCTTCTATACTGGGAATGAGAGAGCACTTCCCACGTATTTACAAGGTCTTTTAAGAATTTGAAATTCTTTTAACCGTTTCCTTTTATTCGACCTAAGTGTCTATTAACTGAAGCAAAAACTATTTCTAGGCCAGCATGATAATAATTACACTGGGGTTTTTAAAAAACAAAAGAAACCCAGCTGTAATTCTAGCTTTAATGTTTTTTTTTTTTTCTTTTCCTCCCAGATCAAACATGTAAGATGAGAGATTTCCCCAAGTCCTGCTGGCCCACTCCTTGAATGCGGTACTTTGCCCACAACAGATCTATCCCCTTATCTGGCTACAGATCCCTTATCCCTCACGGAAAACTTGACATTGTCACTTGCTTTCAGAAAACAAAATGATCAAGCATAACCTTGTTTATCAGCATCTTTGTACCTCTAACCTCATCCTTTTGTGGTGCAACTATATATTAAAGAAATATTATTGGTACTAGGAATTCATAAACACATGGCTGTTCCTGGCCTCAAGGAGGTCATTATCAACAGTGGAAAAAAGTTAAATGAAATTAAGGATTCATAACACATCATTATACATGGTAGGACAGAGGTCTGGGCCACTTGTTAAGACAGCACAGGAAACAAGGCTGCTAACCCCCAATCTACACAAAGTGGGGCAGGAGGGACCAGATTTATAAGATTCTGCGCAGGTCAAATAAATAAAATTTAAGTTTAGGTGTGGAAAGAACAAAGGAAGACTCAGTTTCAGGCTAGGGCTGAATATCTCCATGCAGTAAAATGGAAATAGGAAGCAGAGGAGGGAGCTGATGAGTTCCAGTCTTGAAGAGGTTGAGTTAGAAGTAAGTGGAATGTCAAGGAAGCGATTAAATACATGGAGCTATTTCTATTTGTCTATTTATCCATTTATGTATTTATTTATTTTAGTCATCTCTAACCCCAACATGGGACTCAAACTCATGGCCCTGAGATCAAGAGTCGCCCATTCTTCCAACTGAGCCAGCCAAGGGCCACCATTTTTAGTAAAAATAAATGGACGAGTGACATCGATTTGGGGCACATTTACATAGGCATGTTATGTCACAAGGTCACAAAACTACTTCAGGAAAGCTTAGTGAGTACTTGGCTGTGCTGAGTCCTCAGGCTGAGGGGAAGCCTGGAGGACTCTGATCTTACAAGGAAGAAACAAGTCACAGCCAGTAACACTGCAAAGAACTCCGAGGCAAATGTGGGGGTACACAACTCAAGGCAAAGGTTTCAAGGAAGCAGAGACTGGGTGTCTCAAAATCCCCAGAAAGGACACATAAGATGAGGAATAAAAAGTGACAATTGGATTAATAACTCAAAAGTATTTCCTGACTGAGGGGTATGTAAGCTTCGACTAGTACGAACAAACATGGGATTGTGTGAAATGAGAAGCCAAGTACGCTACCGTTGATTGATCATCATGATCTTTGAATCTACTATAGCTCAAGTTTTCCAATCACTGAACTCCAACGGGAGGAGCTGAGTAAATATTTACTAAGTGTACACGTTAAAAGGTTTACACTGCACCCTCCCCCCCCGCCCCCCCACAGTTTCCGGTCTTTGCTTACTTAACCTGTAAGAGGCACCTGCCTCCAGAATAACCTTGTTTGGTAGTTAACAGAACCACAGTTTATATTAAGTTTCTCTTCTGTATGCAAATAAGGTATACAAAGTACCTAAATAACCATGCATAAATCAAGCTAAAGGACACTTAGGTCCAAACAATTCAAATGTTTACCAATTCTCTAAGGGTTAGAACCTGAAATACCCACTCCCAGGGGTATAGAGACCCTTCCCAGCCAACACTCAAGGTGAGTAAGACAACCCAAGCAAAGACTTCCTAATTCACTAATTAGGACTCCATTCACTCCTCCACAGCCAACCTACACATTGAATGTGAGGAGGTAGGGTAGGTTTGGAGCAGTGGGGGAAGAAGTTTGGATGGGGGTCAGAGGACAACAACATCCAATTCCCATGGCCAGGACCATCCTACTTAGCCTGGGGGTGGATGAAAAGATTCTTCTAAGCCCTTAAGACATAGCTTTGCTCCAAACCCCATCATTCATTTTTTCTTCTGCTCTGGTTGATCATCTTGACACTTGATACACGATTAAAATCCATGCAATAAAAAACTGCTGAACTTTTCACTCGATTTGTCTCCAAGAAAATCCATCACTCACACATCACTAACTGTGAGCTCTACCTGTGGGAACACAGTCTAATAATACTGAAGCAATCAGGAATGCTCCTTATAGTTTATTCTCCTCACCACCAATTGGCAAAGCTCATTTTTCTGCACTCCAGAGGTCACACGCAAGAGGGAGGAGCAAAAGGGTCAAACCCTCACTGAAGCAATGCGATCATGGAAACGGAGGTCACATGGAGCCCCTGTCAGCCTTGGTCCTCGAGGGACCACACCGAGCAGAGCCCCTATACTGTCTACACCGAACATGTAGCAAGAGTGAGCAACGAAGGGAAGTTGTTGATATTCGGGGCTTGTTACTATAGCATAATTTAATCTATCTTAACTAATACCAGGTGACTGGAATTAGCTATTTCACGAATGTCCGGTGGTTAGTAAATCTCAGTAGAGTTCCAAAATGTGAAATCAACAAGATAAAGAAGGATTCCCCGGAGAGAATTTCCAACCATCAAACTAGAAGGCGTTTAGACTTGTTCCTTTGACCCATATATTAATTTCACATACACTGCACTTTAGTTGACACACCTAAAATATAATAAATGTAATCTGAAATCGCCCAGTGCACATGCGTGTATTTGTGTGTGCGCGCGCGTGCACACGCACGTATTTTCTCTTCTCCAGTGTTTACCCTTTCTCCTCGGATTTGTTGTTCTGATCTTGGAACTGGACTTGAATCTGGCACTGCTTTTTAATCTTATCAGCAAAGCTTTTCTTTCTAGTTGGGTTTTTATATGGTTCTGTTGCTGTTCCTCAGCAAAATACATTTCTTGCTAGGCCCCTTGGCTGTTTAACTTGTGTGGATATGTGTATACGTAAGTATTCTCACACAAAAGTAAGAAAAGTTTGTAACGCTTTCTAAAAGAAACCCAAGTGATGCTCTTGAGCTATTTTTGAAGATGACACCACGACAAAGTATAACCTATGTCTGTGTCCTGTCACTGCTATAATTCCTGTTCAGAAATTGGGGTTCTGCCCAATCTCCTCTTTCCTGCTCTACTGACAGCAATGTGAAACACTGTGATTACTGTGAAAGCAGATAAACATCATTAAGCAGCTAAAAGTTTATGCCACATAAATCCTAACCATCTCAATCCTTAGAACAGCCTTCTGACATCAGAATTACTGTGATGGATCAGAAAACTAAGGCACACAAAGGTAACTTGCTCAAAGTCACCCTGAATTTAGTGGTGGAGACACGATTTGAACTCAGTCTGACTGTCTCGGCTGAGTTTTCATTGCAGCATCTATAGTTACTAGTGGTGGTCTTGTGTGCCTCAGTTTCCTCACCTGAAAGCTAGAAATATGTTGTCCCACCTATATCACAGCTTTCTTGGATGGCTCAATGAGACAGCAGTGATGAAAGTATTTAAAAATTAGCAGGGTACACATATGAAATCAACTCAAGATTTATTTCTGTTAACTAACAAGTTATTAATTAAAAAAAAAAAAACTTTGATAAAATTTCACAACTAAACTTCCAGGAGATTTTTACCCGGAAATCTGAGTTTTTCAGCTTTTAGAAAATCAGAGCAGGTGCAACATTAGCCCTTCATTCCTGCACGGAATCAAGTGCCAGAACAGAAGAGCAAATGCCCATCTGAGACCCGACAAGTGGCCCCACTTCCTACCCTGCTGGCTTCATCTACTTACCGTCATACGAATCTGCCTTTGTTTCTCCCTTTAGGAAAGTAAGAAGCTGGATGCATGTAAGACAGTCTTGTGATCCGGAGGCGCCAGGCTAGCCCAGGTATGTCACCTGACTGTCAGGGTTTGAACATGGGACCTGATCCCCACACTGGAACTCCTACCCAAACGCTTTGTTCCAATCCCAGCATATACGTTGCCCAAGCAAGCTCTGCTTAAGCCCTTTAGATAATATCTGTTGGCTTAGACAAAGTGTTTAACAACAAAAAAAAAAATAGGCATGTTGCCTAGATGCAATTTCAGCAAGAATATCACCTGTTCAAGAAAATCACCTCAGGAACTGATTATAGAAAGAGTAAGCTTTTTGGTTTTTTTTTTCTCCTCTTATCTTCGGAGATAAATCTCACCTCCTTTCCTGGTACAAAAGAAATAGCATAGCCAAGGTCACCGACATAGAGGCACTTGAAAGCTTCTCATTGAAAAAGAAATTTCATTTATTTATTTGTAATTTATTTTTAATGCTTATTCATTTCAGAGAGGGAGAGGGAGACAGAGAATCTGAAACAGGCTCCAGGCCCCGAGCCGTCAGTACAGAGCCCCACGTGGAACTCGAACTCACAAACCGTGAGATCATGACCTGAGCCAAAGTCAGACAATTAACCGATTGAACCACCCAGGGGCCCCAAGCAAGAAATTTTAAAGTGATAGAAAGTTTCCCATGAGTCAACCTGTCATAAGCAGCTACGGTCATGCCCTATCCAGATGCCCTCCTGCTGTCCCCCCGGCGCTTTGTTAAAAGGGCACAAATAAGCCCCGGATTGGTCCCTAGTAAAGCCCCTCTGTCCATCCACTTAGAGGTCAAAGTAAGGCAACATGACAATTATAAGTCTGGTCTCCGTGTCCAACACACCTAGATCCAAATCCTCCCTGGGTCACGTTCTTCGGTGAGTGTTCTTGCCAAATCTATCTGGAAAATAGGGTTAATACCACGTCCTGCACAGAGCTGTCTAAGAATGCAAGAAGTGACTGAAAGCCCATGAGGTCTGACACATAATGAATATTTAATAAATGGCAGCTATTGTTATTTCTTAAGGACAATTATTCGGGGTCAAGAGTGAGCTTTTTTCTCAAGTGTTGTTTTTCTATTGCTTTTCCAGATAGTAGAGTATATTCTGGGTATTTTTAGGATCATAAAAGTAGTTCTACTGAAAGGAGCTAAAGAACAACATTATCCTCAATTCAAAACAATAAAATCAACACCAAACCCGTTCAGGAAAGAGAACATGATAGTCTGTATTTTAAATGAGAAAACTTCTGAGGTGAGGAATGGAACAGAATATTTATAAGACTAAGTGAATTATCATGTTACAGTACCAAAAATTATCCTTTCTAATGAGGAGCTCTCAGGCTACATTTCTACATTCTTCAGCAGAGAAAATTGCTTTCGACAGAGAAAAACTGAAAATAACACGAGGATTTCCATACATTAACTATTTACGGTAATAATAGTTTTCTTCTTCTTTTTTTTTTTTAAATACAATTCTGAAAACAGAATTCCACAGGTGATTACTGGGAATGCAAATTTGTGTGGGATGATCTCATAAATGCTTAAATAAGAAACAATGCTAACAGTACCCTCCATGAATGTGAATTTTCTCATCTCTCCAGCACTGTGCTTACAGGCGTTTATTTACTACTGTGGATCACACTACAGAATGGAAGGTACAAAATTCATTCCTTGTTTTTTTCCAAACCTCCATCTTGATGACTATTATTTTCTATTGCATTAACTTATCCTAATACAACTGAAAATCTTTGGTTTCCCGCAGGAGTGATAACAACACTTTCAGCTGAGTGGAAGCTTCCTAAGTTGATTTTCAAGGAAACTGTATTTATTAATCACATCACATCTGGCTTTCTCCATTGCCCCATGAGAGGGTTGACCGAGATCATTTCCAGGGGCCCTTCCTCTCTAGCTAGCATCTTACTCATTATCTTCCTACAATGTTTCTATTAGAGAGATTACCGTCACGTGGAGAAGTTCATTTGATCCCTGGTTCATCAGTTTTCAGGTCCTGACAGTGTAAAATAGGCTCAGTCCAGGACAATTAGTTCCATGTGGGATGGTTGCAGAAAAGGCGTCAAGAACAACATTCAGTTCTGTGAGAGTCCAAAGGGCTTCACAGAACGGAAACCTACTCTAAGTCCCAACATTCCTTCAGCACACAAATTTATGCTGATGTTAGGAGCGAAGGGGAGAAAGACAAAAATGGAGTAGCCAGCACCCCAAGACTCACCATTGTCAATGGCCCGGGTGAGGGCTGGGAGAAGTGGAGAAAGCCAGGGAAACTACAAGATACTGTTAATTCTTACAGGGTTTAGCATGCCAGTGGTATTTTTGTAACTCTATAAAAACCACTTGGGCAGGGGAGGGCGCCTGGCTGGCTCACCCGGTGGAGCGTGTGACTCTCGATCTTGGGGTTCAAGCCCCATGTTGGGTGGAGGGATTACTTAATAATAAAATCATACAAAGTAAAATAAATAAATGAAGAAATAATAAACAGCAACTTGGGGACATTTTCCCAAGTAAGAATATCTAACACCAAAATCAAATTAAAACTGTATTTGTCTTTCATCTCTTTTAATAGAAGCAAGCTCAAACATTAAAAAATCAATCTCATAATAGAAGACATTGTTTTAAATTAAATAATTAAAAAAAAACCTAACTATATTGTTTTTCATTTATTATCATAGACTCATCACGGACCAATCAGGGGTCATGGGCATTCGAAGCCACTTTATTGATAATGTATTTCATAAACGTAAATACACCAATATTAAAGCACACGAATGCATCATTACTTCTATCCCAAAAAGGAGGAGTCCCAACTTCAGGGCAGAGGATTTGGGTAATCTAGAAATAAAATTAGGAAATACACAGAAATGTCACCTAAAATATGACCAGATTAGAAAAATCCTTGCTCATAAAAAGAATGTGGTCGCTGAGAGGGGTGGCTGAGGAGGGAGACAGAGCACCAAGCTGGGGCACCCAGGGTGTCTCCCCTGTCCCCCTGGGTGCCCCCACACGCAGCACACTCAGCATGAACCTGGGGAGGCGGGCACTTCTCTCTGCACCCAACTACTGCTGTGGTCCTGTAGTAAATAATCCAAACAGCCCGCAAAACCCTTCCGGCTCAAGCCAGCAGTTTATTACAAGGCGCTCCATGCCTAGACTGGCATCTCCCATAGTCCGTTCGTGGGGTTCCGTGGAACCCAGATAGGTAAAAAGTGACAACAGTGTGCCCCCAAAACGGCCTTGGGTAAAGTCTGGGAACAAGTGATACAAATATCAAAAGATATTGTTAGGTTTCAGTATGTTTACATCCTGCAAGAGAAGGCTATCTAGGATGGCTATTTCTCATACACGTATATTACTGGGGAAATCGTTTTAGAGACTTTAATTTATTCTGTTTCTACACGTATATCAGAATTCAGATCTCAGCCAAATAATGCTGGGAAACAGATTATATAGCTGGGAGGGGGTATCCCTACAACATCTTGCCGTTTAAAAACAAATTCACGTACTATTATGCCGGAGGTTTGCCTTAAGGTTATTAAGCCCACTCTCGAACCAGTGATGAATGTTTAGCAACTAGTTAAGGGGTCATGTTCGATTTAGCTCAATTTACAAAACTAAAATGGAAAATTAATTTCAGTTTTCTGTCTTTAGCCCTTTTGATTCATACACTGCAATTATGAGTGTGTTATTTTTGGGGGGAGGGGGGAGGCAGGTCTGGTTTGGGGTATATTTATCACTTGGCCTGGCATGCACAGTATTAATTATGCTCCTTGAATATCAAATAAAAGTAAAAGATGAGTGACCTGAGGCAACAGTCCCTGCCTGCAATTTCAAAATAACGGATCAAGTAAGTCAAAAGCAAAGCATGCATTTTAATCTACCGTACACAACTGTTGAGGCTGCATCTAAGCAACCGACTATTTTTAAAATAATAAAACCATTTTCCTATCATCTCTTTCTTCCGGTCAGTAGTAATTATGCCTGAGGTATGTTTAATTACCGTCAAACAGTGGTGTTACGTCGGCCGTTTGCAAATTCAGTGGCCGTCTGCAAATTCAGTGGAGGCGTCACCTCTGAGAGGCCAAGGTCTACAACGCGTAACCTTAGCTGCTTTGGAACAAATCCCAGGACCCTTTACGCCAGTCAAGAGGCAGAATGGAAGCAGGGGTCACTCTCCAGAATTCTCTTGGCCGGTGATTCCAAATCATCAGCACATTAAACAGACACCTCCTCCTCTCAATAGCTGCTCAAACAGCTTCTTTTCTAGAGCAGGGAATGATAATTAGGATTTCATAGTTTGGGACAGCCAGCATTAGCCTCATGGCTTTCCCTGGTGCGGATTAATAACAGTAGCTATAATGATGACAGCAAACGATAATAGTTCTAATTACTGATATTCATCTTAGGATGGTGAGCAGCTGTTAAAACATCTCTCTGGAAGTTCAAGTTCAGCCGCCTAGCTTTTTTTTTTTTTTTTTTTTTTTTTGCCAAATAGAGAAAGCTTTAATGCTAATTAGGAAGGGAAATTACAAATTCGAATGTCAGTCAGAGTGCACCGTGATTGTTCTTTATTAACTTTTTCTCTTCCCCACCTTAAGCTTTCTGGCCCTGAAGCTTTTAACAGCTGACACTTCAAGTAATGAAGGGAGCCCCAGGGGGGCCTCCTGGTTTCCACTTAAAACAACCCTTTCCCTTTCAATAAGGGAAGCTCCTCATTGGTTTGCGGTTTGCATTAGAAGGCCGTGATGCACTTCCTGAAAGCTGTCACAAACTCCTTTATCTGGAGAGCCACTGTCTCCTAAGGGCTGTGCTAAGGCCCCTGCTATTGTGGCCAAAAGGGAGGCCACAGAACAGAGGCCCCATCTATTTCTTCCCAATCAGTTGCAGAAACCTCTCGCACATGACTTGACTTCTTGGCAAGCAAGTCCTTCATTTCACCTGTCGGTGGGTGCCTCCTAAATTCTCCAGGCCACCTGAACCGTGCGGGCGGCTGGGAGTGGGGAAATGCACTGTGACCGCGGTCTTCTATCCCAACTCCGTACGGGAACCTCCAAGCCAGACGACAGGGAAATCAGGGTCAGGCTTAAAGGTGGGGAATCGCTTCCAGGGCCCTGGAGAGCAGGGAGCAGGAAGAGCGTCTGTTCAGGACCACCTGGGCACCCGTGCGGACCCCTCCAGAGTAAGGACGGGGGCCTGTCAGTGCTGTTTTGCATCAGGAGCCAAGAGAGCCTGGTGACTGTTGGCATTCCCTTCAATCAGGGGTTGTCACACTTTTTCCAGGAAGACCTAGCCGCTGAGTGGCCTGGGCTTTCAGACCCACTGTCTGCACTCTAACTGGGCAGCTCTCACTGCCGTGTACGAGCAGTAGTGGACGACGAGAGAAGGCACAAGTGTGGCTGGCTTCCAGTAAAATTTACATTTGAATTTCGTATAATGTTAACACGGCACAAAGCCTCGTTCTTCTGACCTTTTTTTCTCCAGACATTTAAAAAAAAAAAAATCATTCTTAGGTCAACGACAGTCCAAAAATTAGTAGCAGGCAGTTTGGTGATCCCTGCCTTACATGGAAATGACAGTATTTTAGGGTACCGTCTTCTCAAATGATAATAGAAGTCCCATAAAACCAACAAACAACAACAACAAAAGAAATTCCAACCAACCAACCAACCAACTAACCAACCAAACCAGCCAAAGAGCCAAGTGTTACTCTCTTTTGCAATCCTAGCATGACACCACCTGTCTCAAACGTCACACTGAATGGATAAGAGGAAGGGCATGGAGATCGCCTGTGGACACAGCTTGTGTCTGCTCCTGCTGGGTATGGCGAACCCCCTCCCTTCCATGAGGTTCTGTTCCATAACTAAACAAATTGGGGACCTACGGAAACTTCAATCCTTCTCCCTGTGTGAGCGGTTGGGCACATGCAACTGTGTGTGGTCCTTGTGGCCAATCTGTGACCTGACCTACAATGTTAACAGTGGCTATTTAAAATACAGGTTTTCAGACACCTTTCCCAGATATATTTCAGTCGCCCTGTGGCTGTTCCGCATACGTGTATTTTAAGCAACATCCCCAACTGAGTCATGTGATCTAGTCTACTTAGGAAACCAATATGGAACCAAGGTTTACTCCAAGTTCAAAGTTCATGGCACAGAGTCCAACTGTCTTTAGAGCTGCAAGGCTGATCTTTTCTATTTTATATAAAGTTGTTTTTTAATTTTTTTAAGTTTATCTTCAGACAGAGAGAGTGAGCAGAGGAGGGGCAGAGAGAGGGAGAGAGAAGTTTCTAGGGCTACTAAGAAGCGATACTCAAAAACAAAACAAAACCAAAATAGAAAACAAAACTATGGTAGACAAGAAATAGAGAAAATAGGCCATAAGCAGTCTACGGTGAATGGACCTGACGATACACAGGCAGGGCTGAAGGATCGCTTTGCGGCTGCTTCTCAACCGCTGTGCAAATACCAAACCCCTGGGAAACTGAGCAGCATGCAGAGCAAGAAAAGCCACAGTCGCCATGGAGGGGGAGGCTCCGTCTGAGCAAAGAGGTTGGGCAGGCCACACATCTATGACAGCTTTGCTCTAAACAGTGGTGACAGCTGTGAACCAAAGGGCGGCCATTCTCGCAATAAACTTCAACAGCATCTCTTCGCAGGAATAGCAATCCCATCAGAAGCACCATCTCTGAATACAAAAGACAAAGCTGGCTGTATCAATTCTGCTCTGGGTCAAACATCTAAAGAGGCTATTACCCCCTTCGCCACCTTTTCTACATTCCCAGACTCACGCTCCTGCAGGCCTAATTCTTGCTATTTTACTTCGTGTTCCTCACTGTTTCCCCCTTGTCACCGGCTCTCTGGCCCAGCTCTCGGCTCAGATTGCTTCTTCATGCCGGTGTCGTCCTGCCATTCTGAGTGCTGCAGACCTCTGACCTCAGCAGACCTATGATTTTGCACTGAAATAATTTTCTAATATGCTCAAAGAGACGCACTGACTTCTTGACGCCTAATGGTATCTTGTTATTTAATTAGACCAAAAAACGATAGAATCAATAAATTACAGTAGTAGCTGACAATATATTCTGACTTTGTGCCATGGATTGGGTTAAGTGCTTTCTACGGATGTTACATTTAATATTGCAATACAGTGGTTTCCCATGTGACACGTTAAGAGCTCAGAAACCGTCACTCTCATCCCCACAAGAAAAAAAGCTCAACTGAAAATCAATCACTTTCCTTAGAGCCATCAGAGAAGTGAGGTCATGGGGCTTTGCTGCTTTGAAAGCTGGAGAGACAGTCAGAAAAGTGAGGTCACAGGGCTTTGCTGCTTTCAAAGCTGGAGAGACAGATGGGGTGAAACCCAGATTCGCAGCTAACCTACTGGAAGCAGAGGCCCAGAAGCAAAAACCCCCAGCCAGAGCCAATGTGGGCAGGAATGCTATAAAAACCCTCACTGATGCACTGCCAGAGGCTCAGGGTAGATCAGCTGGGGGGAACTCTCCCCAACACTCTCAGGATTTTTACCCCCGAGGAATTCTACCAGGTGTTCATCCTGAAGATAAGGGGAAAACTCCAGTAGCTGTTCAGGGAAAGAAGAAAACTAATGATTCTGAACTATATTCAGAGCCCTTTGTTCTCTTTACAAGGCCTGTGTTCAAGAGAAACTATTCTACTAGAGCTTAAGGGAGCTTCTGCCAAAGATTAACCAACCTGGGTAAAGAAAACACTCAACTCCAGGTCCCTCTAGCTTTGATGAGTGGGGAGACAAACTCCTCACTTGGGCTCACTCTAAAAGTGAGACCTCAGGGGCGCCTGGGTGGCTCAGTTGGTTAAGCTTCCGACTTCGGCTCAGATCACGATCTCACCGTTGGTGAGTTCGAGCCCTCAATCTGGCCCTGTGCTGACAGCTCAGAGTCTGGAGCCGGCTTCACATTCTGTGTCTCCCTCTCTCTTGGCCCCTCCCCTGCTCACACTGTGTGTGTGTGTGTGTGTGTCTCTCTGTCAAAAATAAACATTAACAAAAATTTTTAATAAAAGAAAAAAAGACTGAGACCTCACGATAGGGCTATGGAACAAATCCCTTCGACGCTACAGGTTACCGTGTGTGGTGATTAATGTCCACTTGACTCGATCATAGGGTGTCTGGTATTTGACTTAATATTACATCCGTGCATATGTGAGAGGGTTTCTGGATAAATGAACATTTTAATCTGTGGACTCAATGAAGGCAGTCTGTCCTTCCAAATGTGGGTGAGAGCATCATGCACTTGGTTGAGAGCCTGAATAGAACAAAAGGGTGGAGGAAAGAAGAATTTGACCCTTCTTGCCATACTGCTTAAGCTGGGACATCAACCTCCTGCACTTGGCCTTCAGACCCAGACTGGAGTCCACGCTGTCAGCTCCTCTGGTCTCGCATCGTCAGATTTGGACTGAATAACACCACTGGGTTCCCTGGATCTCCAGCTTACAGACAGCAGGTTGTAAATATAAATATATAAATACGAATCTTATTAGATCTTATTAGAATCTCTTTTTCTCCTCTCTAGAGAATCCAGGGGTTCACAGCTGTAAGACTCCAAGTCTCAGAACCAATGAAGGAAGAGTTTCCAGGGCAACTCAAAGAAAACAGATTGGAAAAAAAAAAAAAAAACATGGACACTGGAGGTAGTTTTAGCCTTTGACACCACAACTACAGTAAGCACAGGCTAACACCCAAGTCAACATAAAGCCTCCCACTAAAGGCCCATTTGCCTCATTTCATTTTACCTGCTGCATCATATCCAGCTTTCAGTAACAACAACAACAAAAATCACCAGGCATGCTAGCAGACAAAAACAAAACAAGCAGACAAAAACAAAAAAAAAACAAAAAACAAACCACCACAATTTGAAAACACAAAGTAAGACTCAGAACCAAAGTCAAACATGGCAGAAATTTTGGAATTGTTAACAGGGAATTTAAAGAAACTATGAATAATATAATACACTAAGGAAAAGTAGAGAGCATTCTAGAAAAAATGGGTAATGTAAGCAGAGAGATAGAAAACCTAAGACAGAATCAAAGGGGTAACAAGAAAACATGTAAATGGAAACTTCCAAAATCAAAAGAGAAAAAAGAATGGGTGTAAAGAAAAGAAGATCCGACAAATGACAATTACAAAAGTTGTCACATGTATGATCGGACGAGAGAAAGAAACACAAGAAATGATTGAAATCAAAATGGTTGAGAGGGTTCTGAAATTAATGTAAGACACAACCACAGATCCAGAAAGCTCAGAGAAAATCAAAAAGGATGAATCATATTCAAGCTGCTGGAAATCAAAGACAAGGGTAAAACTAAACACGTCACCCAGGGAGGAAGAAGGATAAGGATTATACCAAGCATCTCTTCAGAAACCCACAAGCAAGAGGAGAACGGAGCAAAAATTTTAAAGTGTTGAAAGAAATCAACAACCCGTACCACCATCCTAGGATTCTGCATATGGTGAAATTGTCCTTTAAAAGTGAAAGAGAAATAGAGACTTTCTTGCCCCCCCCCCACAAAAAAATAGTTACAATGTATGGGGTATTTTAGCTTACAAGTAAGTGAAATGAATGACAGTAGGGTAAGAGGAGGGACTACTTGGGGATAAGGTCCTACCTTATACTACCTGTAAAGTGGTACAGAGCTTCCTGGAAGAGGACCTGGGTTAGTTATAGATGTGTATTTCAAACTCAAAGCCAACTACTAAAAAAAAAAAAAAAAAAAAAACATTTAAAATATATATAATTTATAGGCTAAGAAAGGAGAGAAAATGAAACTGTAGGAAATGTATAGTTTAAACCACAGGGAGCACAAAAAGATTGTAGGAAAGAAAGAAAAAAAGGAGACAAAGAGAAAATATATGAATATAAAACAGATATATGGCAGATACTAATTCAGATCCATGAAGAATAAGTAGTTTTAAATCGTATTTAAACATTAACAGTCTAAATATTCCAATCAAAATTTCATAAACTGCCAGAGTAATTTCAAAACATAACAAAAAAAAAGCAAGACTAAGACCTAACTATAGGCTGTCTAGAAGAACTCTACTTCAAATATAAAGACAGAAAGATTAAAATTTAAGGGATAGAAAACGATATACCATGTTAACACCAATCAAAAGAAAGTAGCTATGTTAATTTCAGATAATTCAGACTTCAAAATTATCAGGGATAAAGAGGGACATTACATAATGATGAAAGGACAAATTGTCCAAGAAAACATAATGATGCTTTAATGTGTATGTGCCTAATAACAAAATGTCTAAATACATAAGTCAAAAAATCATAGAAACGCAAGGAGAAAGAGATGATCTACTATTAAAATTGGAGACTTCAGTGCTTCTGTATTACTGACAGATCCGGAAGGCAGAAATTCAGTAAGAATACGATTGAACAGCAATATCAATCAACAAGATCAATTGATATGTATTGAATAACTCATCCTACATGCAACTATACATTGCTCTCAAGCTCTCATTGAACATTCACTAGGACCACAATTGGAGCCATAAAACATACCTTAAATTCCAAAGAATAAAATTCATACAACCTATGTGACTGGGATTGATGTAGAAATCAGTAACAGGGAGATAGCTGAAACTCCCCACTCCCAAAATGTGCACATTAAACAAAACACTTCTAAATAATACATGACTCAAAGAAAAAGTCTTGAGAAAAAGACTATTTTATTTTATTAAAAAAAATTTTTTTTTCAACGTTTATTTATTTTGGGGACAGAGAGAGACAGAGCATGAACGGGGGAGGGGCAGAGAGAGAGGGAGACACAGAATCGGAAACAGGCTCCAGACTCCGAGCCATCAGCCCAGAGCCCGACGCGGGGCTCGAACCCACGGACCGCGAGATCGTGACCTGGCTGAAGTCGGACGCTTAACCGACTGTGCCACCCAGGCGCCCCAGAGAAAAAGACTATTTTAGAATAAGTGAAAATTTCTTGAATGCAGCCAACATAGGGCTTAGAGAGAAGTTTCTAGCACTGAATGCATATGTCGGAAAAGAAGATCTAATATCAATAACCTAAATATCAAGAACAAATTAAATCCAAAGTAAGCCAAGGAAAATAAATAATAATAGAGCAGAAATCAGTAAAAATAGAAAACAGCAAATCAACGGAAATAAATCAATGTAATCAAAAGCTTGTTCTGTGAAAACTAAATAAAACCCATCAACTTCTAGTCAGGCTAACAAAAAAAGAGAGACGACCCAGATTACTAACATCAGAAATGAAAGAGGAAAGATGACTACAGATAGTAGAAAAAAATTCATAAAGAAATATTATGGATGAATCACTAAATTATACTCCTAAAAACCAATGTTACATCATGGTAACTAACTAGAATTTAAAATAAAAAAAAGAATTATGGTAACAATTTCAAATGTAAGATATTGATAGTAAGGTAAATTGAGGGTGGAGAGAAGGGAGTGTGTGAGAACAGTATTTTCTGCTCAACTTTTCTGTCAATTTAAAACCTCTTGAAATAATAAAGTCCATTAATAAGGAAAAATATTTAAAAAAATGAAAAACAGTTGTATGATATAGATCTTATTACACTTTCGAGAAAAGAAACTAAAACTTAGGAAAGTTAATGTGCAAGGTCACATAGTCGTGAATTGTGGACCAGCATTAACAAGTGTTGCTAAGGTGTGGCACCTGGGTGGCTCAGTTGGTTAAGCGTCTGACCTGGGCTCAGGTCATGATCTCACCGTCTGTGAGTTCAAGCCCCACAGTGGGCTCTGTGCTGACATCCTGGAGCCTGCTTTGGATTCTGTGTCTCCCTATCGCTCTGCCCCTTCCCCACTCATACTCTCTCTCTCAAAAATAAATAAGCATTAAAAAAAATTTTTTTTAAATAAAAAAAGTGTTGCCAAGACTGAAATCCAAGCATTATAATATGGAGATAAAGATACAGACATATACGTATGTATACATATATACACAGAGACATAGATATACATATATACATATGCATGCGTACGTATTTTGTTGATTTTCAGGGGCAGATAGATTTTATTGGCCTGGTACTGGGACAGTGACTCTCCCTTGTGGCAGGGTTTGGAGGGGAGAATGCAGATACACTCCAAGGGCCTCTTGTGGTCCAGTCCCGGGTTCTGGCTGTGCTAGTTGAAGGTGAGCCCAGGGCCAGGCTGGCGTGAGGCTGCAAAGCCCGACTTTCCGGCTGGTTGGCAGTAGAGGTTGCTGGGGGAAGGGAAGGATTCTGGGGGCTGGAGGCAGCCCTCAGGGTACAGACAGGATGAGCAGGGAAGCCTGTCTGTTGGTGGACATGTTCTACCTGCTCTCGTAAGGCCAGGACGCCAGCAGGCCGGGGGAGCACTGTGGAGGGCGGGAGGCGCACAGGGCTGTGATAAAGCCAGGTCCCACGTGGGTGGCTGGACATGCTCAAGGCGCTCTGAGCTGTGGTGAGGACTGATGTGGGGACAGAGGCAGGAGGAGATGGCAGATACATTAAATCTCCTTACACCCTGCAGCCCACGGACAAACACTTGAGGCAAGCAGGGTGAATTGTTTCTCCAGGAACCCCCTGTTGTCTCAACGCTAATGCTTTGCTGGAAGGAAAACCACCCTAGCTTGACAACAGCCAGGCCTCCAGGAGCCTGGGCGTCTTCTCTAGCATATGAAAATCTCTCTGGAAACTTCCCCTGGACTTTACCTCCCCCAGTCTCTCCTCCTGGTCCCCGGGCAGCTCTTCCTGCCCACGGGTCCTGTCCCTGAGCTTTAATAAAATCACCTTTTTGCATCAAAGATGTCTTCAGAAATTCTTTCTTGGCCGTGGGCTCCAGATCCCATGAACCCCACCGTCACCCCAAAAAGTCCTCCTCAAGGACTACCGAAAGACCGTGTGGCCCTGGAGCGGGGGCACCGAGCCGTCCCAGAGGCACCTCCTGGGCTGCCGGGGAGTTGCCCACGTTCTGTGGTCTCTGCAAAAAGCGGGCCCACACAGGACCGCGTCCTAAGCGGTCGGGAGTCCAAACATGAGCTTGGCCCTGACGGCTGCCACGAGTGTACCTGGGGGCTGTGTCCTGCAGGGCTCCGGGCAGGCGAAGACGGCGAGCTCCCCTGCACAGGGCCAGGCTCTGCCCCGAGTGCAGCCCTTGCCAGAGGGGTCATCACAGCAGTTTGGTTTCCCGTCGGGTTTTCTTTCTCACGGAAACCTTCCTTGAGCTGCTGGAAAAGCCTATTCTCCTCCTCTAGGGCCAGGAACTTCTGCTATCGCCACTTAGGGTTTCTTCTTTGGTCTCCTCTAGTGACATTCTCTGGGCCGTGGGTGCTCAGCCCTGTCACCTCTGATAAAATGTCTACCTCTTTGTTGATAAAGAAGTTGACCCCAGCCCAGCCCTCTGCCCAGGGCCATTTTATCCGAGAGCCGGAATCCGTTATTTAGGAGGTTTCCTCTTCTGTAGAATATCTATCCTCCCAAGGTTTGTGCTTTATCTTCCAGGGATGGGTAAGGTGGAGGAGAGAGTGATTAAGGAATTCCTTTCCCGTGACCCTCTAGCCTTCGGCTCCCTCCACCTCTGTCTTCCACCTTGACTTTGGGTCCTAGGGAATCCTCTACCAGCCCCTTCGATTGTGTGTCATCCGATAATGCTCCAGGACTCCTGCCTTGCACAATGCGTGTCCCACATCCTGGACAAGTTTACATTCTGGTTGCGCTGAAAGCATCTAAATGTAAAATCAAACAGCTGTGTTTCCCCACTCATGTAGCACATATTTACTGAAACCCTCTTCAGACTATTCATTCGACAAATATTGGTTATGTAGTAAGTGCCGGGGAGAATTCTTGTGCAAATCCTTGCTCTGCTGGAAATAGGATAGCCGTCCAGACACAGCCTACCCTTAAGATACTTCTGGACAATTGGGAAGTGGCCAAGTTCCCATCAGTCTAGGAACAAGCACGTGACTTTGAAGTCATATGCTGACAAAGAGAGCAAGGGAACCACAAACCAGAGGAGAAAGCAGAGTCAGGTAACTGGAATAGCCCACCGCTCTCAGGCCCACAGTGATTAACGATTCTTGGAAGCGTAAAGTGACCTGCCCAGCATCGTACAAAGCAGAGAATCGCACAGTGATGGTGCACTGCAGCTCTATTTAGAAGACGAACCACGTTACCTTTACTAAAGTAATAATTTTTAGGTGTAATAAAAAAAGAAGGGTAGGTCCTACCTGAGAGCTAAGAGACGCTCACTGATGGCATCCCGTAACAAGTAAGGGAACACATGGGGCCCAAGACTCAGAGAAGGGTCCTCGCTCCCCTGAAGCTCTGGCTGGCCACGGTCTCCTCCTCCTCCTCCTCGTTCCTACTGACTGACAACTGATAAACGTTCACGCCTCAGACACACTGCCTGCCCCGGTTCAGAGGCTTATCTACCAGGAAACAGCCCGCAGGCACTGGCCTCCAAATGGCTCTGATTCCTTCTCTGCAGGGGATGGTGCGCTGCCTTCCTCCTGGTTCCTAGGGCTCAGGTAGCCGAAGGTCTGGGGAGACCTGGGACCGAAGGGCCACTCCACCATCCTCTCCAAGCTGACTGATGACTCCATCACAGATGAGCTCTGTGTTTGGTGACGAAAACAGAAGTCCAACTGTTTTTCTCTCTTATCTTTTGCTTTTTACTAGCATGTTGTAAGCACAAGTGGGCTTCTTGTCCTTCATCGATTTAGGTCTTGGACGCCGACTGTGTATAAGTCCCTGAACTAGGTTTTTTGGCAGCTATGAACACGTCTCAGATGAAGGAAGGAAGGGAAGAGGGCAAGAGGGGGGGGGGGCCGAGGGAGAACGAATGAGGGAGGGAGGGAGGGAGGGAGGGAGAACAGAAATTGAAGATCTTGGCTCCTAGTCTCTTATAATCAGAGCGGTTGGTCTAATTCAGACCCGGTGTTTATCACTACGCTCTGTAAAAAGAATCCAGGGCTCATTATGATAGACGCCAATACTATCAAATGGCATTTTGTAAATGGAATGTCATCCTCATGCTAAAGGGAAGCCACTAATTTACAGTCTCACAGAAATTCACCGTTTGTTTACAAGCCCCATAAAAGGCAGCAAATCACCAGTACCAAGCAGGTCTGTATATTCTTATGCAGCAACCATTTCAAGCACTTTCTCTGAATGTTTTCTAGAAAGCTGATTTATTACCGATTGGTTTCCTATTTGCAGAGAACATACATTTTAATGAATTACAAGCAGCATGGAGCAGGAAAGCATACATATTCTGGTGAGAAAATGACTAGAAATGCCTTCAGAGTTTGGGGCTAGCAGAAAATAGATTCCTGTCATCGCAAATTAAATGCGGACTGGGAGAAAACTAATTTCGCCCCGAAAAAAAAAAATACAAGAAAACATTTTTAGAAGAAAGCATCTCCTATTTATAAGAAAGAGTGGGGGTGAGGGTTTTCTTATTCATTTAATCCACAAGTTTTCAAAATCTAATGCAGTACAGTGGTGAAAGATGCTGATTGTAGTGCCAGAGTGGGTTAAAATTCCTCCTCGTTTACCTAGCTGTGTTGCCCGAGCCCCGGTTCCCCAGCTAGAAGTTGGGAATGCCTGAAAAGGATTTACCTGGGCTGGTATTTAACAGAAGACCCAGGCTAGCCCTGCGTTCGCATCATTAAGTAGACAGGATGTCTGCTGTTTGTGTTAGCTCACAGAAAGCTCGCTGAGAATGTCATTATACAGAAACGCCATTAGGCCAAAGATGCACACGCGATATCGTCCCGGCATCCAATCAACGCGTAAGTGTCCACGACATCCCGACTAAATGTCTTCATGCACTGCAGCCTTCCAAATATGTATTCTATCCGCTAATCCTTCACATTTTGTACTGTATTTTGCCATCCACGCCATGTGCACGCCTGTCAACCCGAAGGCCACCTCTTCCGAGATAACTCTCCAAACCGTCCATCCCTGGTACTCTCTACCGTATCACCCGATTTTATTTCCTTCACACATTTAGCAGACTTTCCCAAGTGCATCATACCTGCGGTTTGCAGCAGAATTTCTGTGTCTGTACTACTGACATTTGGGGCTGGATACTTGTTGAAGCGCTGTCCTGTGCAACGGAGGATGCTTCGTATCATCCCCGCTTCTAACCACGGGAGGCCGACAGCAGCCGCCTGCCACCCTCACCTGGGGTTGTAACAACCGCAGGTGACCCCAGACACCACCGATGCCTTCTCAGCCTTCCAGATGGAGACACGAGTAGGACTCGGGACAGCCCACACACCTGACAGCCACGAACAGTCTCGTGCGTGTGCCTGCCATGTGTGCAAGACATGTGTTTTCTATGCGTGCAGATAGGTGGATTCATTGGTAAGCACTGCTGACCAGCATCCAAGATGGCGTGTTTACGTTTAATGATTTTACATTCATCATCCAGCGTAAGACCACGGCAATGCTACGAGAGGCAGAAATGGATGCTATCCCCATTCGTAAATGAGACATTGATGAATAATGCGTTAACTAGGTTGCTAAAGTCTCACTGTTTTTAGAGACTAAGCATCCCATCCCCAACACAGACAATATAGTCTACTTAGAAAACAATCCCATACTCTCAACCCCAAAGTCTTCTCCAGGACAAATTTCTAAGTTCCTTCAATTGTTTCCTTACATCATCTCCCGCAATATTGCTCATATTCCACCACCTCTTTACCGTCCTATCCTTCCATTCTTTCTTCTTTTACATTTCTCCGAAAGCTTTAAGATAGAATTCACAGATTATAAAATTCAACCATTTAAAGTCCACAATTCCACGGTTTTCAGTATATAGATACTCGTGCAACTATCACCAAGATCTAATTTCAAAATATTTTCATCACCTTGAAAAGACACCCATGCTCATTAATCACTCCCCATGCCCCTCAACCTCCTGGGTTCTGGCTCTACAGACCTGCCTATTCTGGGCATTTCGTTTCAATAGACTCATTCGATGTATGGCATTTTATAGCCGAATAATATTGCACTGTATGAGCACAGCACATTTGATTTACTTATTATGTTTCTACTTCTAGGCTATTAGGAATAATACTGCCATGGACATTCATTTACAATCTTTTGTGTGGACATCTATTTTCTTTTTTTTTTTTTTTAAGTGTACTTATTTTTGAAATAGCGGGGGAAGACAGAGAGGGAGGAGGAGAGAGGATTCCAAGCCAGTTCCACTCTGTCAGCACAGAGCATAACACAGGGCTTGAACTCAAGGACAGTGAGATCATGACCTGAGCTGAAGTCAAGAGTCGGATGCTTAACCGACCGAGCCACTCAGGTGCCCCTGGATGTCTATTTTCGAGTCTCTTGGAAAATACCCAATAACAGAACATATGCATCACATGGTAACCCTGTGTCTGCTATGTCAAGGAGTTGCCTGACTTTCAAAGAAGCCATGGGATTTTACAACCACACCAGTGACATTTTAGACTTTTAATTTCTTCACATCCACATTTGTTATCATCTGTCTTTTTAATTCCAGCCATCCAAGTGGGTGTGAAATGGTACACCTTCATGGCTTTGATTTTCATGTCCCTAGTGACTATTAACATTGAAACTCTTTACATGTGCTTAGTGGCCTTCTGTGCATCTCTTCTTTGGGGAGATGTCTATTCAAGTCACGTGCTACCTCTAACATTGAACTGTGTTTATTATTGAGTTGTTAGTGTTCTTGATATATATTAGATACAAGTCCTGTGATGGTGAATTTGTCCACTTGGCTTGGCCCTCAGTATCCAGGTCTTTGCTCCAACAGTATTTTGGATTTTTCACTGAGGGTATTTTTGGTGGATAAAATTAATATTTAAATTAGTAGACTGTGAGTGGAGCCGATTTCCCTTTATCATTGGATGGGTCTCATCCAATCAACTGATGATCTTAACAGAACAGAGACTGACCTCCCTGCCAAGAAGGATTTCTGCCAGCAGGTGGCCTTTGGACTTGAACTTCTCGTCTCCAGCCTGCGAGCCCATTCTGTAGAATTTGAACTTGGCAGACTCCATGATCACATGAGCGAATCCCTTAAAACAAATCTTTGTATATATATTCATCCCATTGGTTCTGCTTCTCTAGAGAACACTGAATAACACAAATCTCTTATCACATGTGATTTGCGAATATGTTCTTCCATTCCATATATACTTCTATAATAGAATAAGATGTAGGAGCGCCTGGGTGGGTCAGTCAGTTAAGCATCTGATTCTTGATTTGACTCAGGTCATAATCTCACCATTGTGGAACTGAGCCCCACATCTGGCTCTGGGCTCAGAGCAGAGCCTGCTTGGGATTCTCTCTCTCTGCCCGTTGCCTCGAAACAAATAAGCTTTAAAAAACAATAAAACATGAAGAAGTTAATATTAAACAGAGTTTTGTCTTTACTTTCTCATCTCTATGTCCTGCCACCAAGCACACACACTTCCCACACCATCCCCCTCCAAAAGCAGTTATTTGCCTCACAGAAAGGATGACCCAAAAGAAACCAGAAAGAACCAAACAGTCTAATCTTCATATTCAGAGCCCTTTATCCGAAAGCAATTGCGAAAGAACAGGTCTTTGAATTCCCTCCAGCTTGGCTTTGAATAGCAAGAGCCAGGCCTGAAGGAAGGGAAGAAAAAGTTTAATCCAAACAACAGATTTCAAAAGAACTAATAATGTTCCTGTCTGCTCCATCAGTTTCTTTCCTGAAGACTCCAGGCCTGTTTAGAGTGGAAAAAAGAGAGCTTTACAGAACGTTCCAATAACTCAATCAAATGTAGAACTTTCCCCTGCATTACTAACAACTGTAGAGAATGCAGAGGGATTTGGGAAGACCTCAACGTGACAGGGTACCACCGAGGAACAGTGACATACTTACTCACACCTGCTGGACCTTGAAGCGAGAAGGAGTGCATCTGGTACATTCACCTCTTTCTCCAGCGATATTCTCTGGATGGTATAATCTGGTATTTGCCTCCTACTATATTATCAAGTAATGGGGGATCTGAAAAACATTTTCTCCTTGCCTTTTTTCCCCCATTTTTACTTTCTCATCTTTTCCCTAATTCAAGACGTCCGAGGAATATTATTTATCTTAAGAGTTTGTCAGGACCACGATGGTATAAATACCAACAACAAAACAAAATAAAAAACCAATGGACCATCTAGGGACACAGAGCAGAACGAGCATTATTCAGGCTCAAGCGTGTCCAAGATGCAATCGTGTGAGGTTGCTGACCCAGAGGTGAAGAGCTTTACAAAGCTGATGTAGCAAAGAGGATTTTTTTTTTTAATTTTTTTTTCAACGTTTATTTATTTTTGCGACAGAGAGAGACAGAGCATGAACGGGGGAGGGGCAGAGAGAGAGGAAGACACAGAATCGGAAACAGGCTCCAGGCTCTGAGCCATCAGCCCAGAGCCTGACGCGGGGCTCGAACTCCCGGACCGCGAGATCGTGACCTGGCTGAAGTCGGACGTTTAACCGACTGCGCCACCCAGGCGCCCCGCAAAGAGGATTTTTATTTCTAAGATGAACAAATCCAATGTTTTAATGAGCAAATTGGACATGAAACAGATTCCCATAAATGCAAAGAAGTGGTTTTGATATGCTTTATTTTCCATTTAAAAATCAAGGGATTTAAATATAGCACCCATGCCCCACTTCTATTCACATAAAGGGAAAATATGCTATGCCAAGCGGTGAAAAGTGGATTTGTTGGCTTAATTTGGTCTTCAATCTGGCATTTTCCATGAAGTAATTTTCCCTGAGTTCTCAACTGTTTTGCCCGTGAGGGCAAAAACCTAACTCTTCCTCAAATTTTTGAACACGCTTTGCGATAGGCTTTCAGGTTAATTCTTACTCGTCTTCTCTATCGGAACATGTTTTTGTGTGCCAATATCCTTAAAGATGTCACCACAGTCCTGATATTTGAACGAACGTCAGATATGGGTTTATTGCCCACTGTGCTTGGATAGGTAAGCATTGAAGCGAACTATTTCTCAGTTGGGGATTAGCTACGAATTGCCCCATCCATTTGAAAAATGTAATTCATCACAAAGACTAATCATGTGTATGTGAAGGAAAAAGGAAGTGTGTGTCATTCATTGTTAGAGTAATAAAGAAGAAATTACACCTTATCTTATAATTTCACACTTCTCTTCCTTTACCCCTGGGTGTTTTCTCGAGTCTCAGAATAGATCATAGCACTTGACTAATTAATTCAAATAGACACTTTTTGCTTTGATAAAAGGGATGGGATGGAGGCCAATGAAATCAGTTTCTGAAGTTTGAGGTTGCTAGTCACTACACGCACCAAAAACGCCTCTTCTGATGTATTTTACCAACAATAAAATGGCTTCTCTAGCAAACCAAACTGGGAGCACCTGAAATCTCCTCTGATATGTAGAAAGACTTGGTTGGAGTCAGACGTGGAAAAGCATACCACACTGATAATAAAGCTGAACAATGAGAAAGTCACACAGATTATTTCAACATGTCTTTGCAGAACCCAGCCTGGGAAAAGGTTGGGATCAGTGTGCTTCATCGGATAGGTCTTCTGACAAGAACTTACGCCTACACGCACCTCCTGAAAGGAACTAGAGAGAACTTTTGTATGTCCCTAAAGAGGCAAGGGAGATTCAATATGCAAAGGAAATCTTTCTACTCTAAGATATAAAGACAAAAAAGCAAGGGTCACTAAATTGCCATACATAGAAAAAGAGTATTAGGGGGCGCATGGGCATCTCAGTAGTTTAAGCATCTGACTCTTGATTTCGGCTCATGTCATGATCTCTCGGTTCATGAGAACCCCCCCTGCGTTGGGTTCTGTGCTGACATCATGGAGCCTGCTTGGGATTCTCTCTCTCCCTCTCTCTCTGTGGCTCCCCCACTTGAGCTCTCTCTCTCTCTCAAAATAAGTGAACTTAAAAAAAAAAGAGTAAGGGTACTAGTTCCTGTTATAGAATCTCACAGGGACAAACACAAAAGCGGCTATGTACGTCCGCACCAGAAATTACTGAGGGGCGGGGAAGCTGGGGGGGTGGGGCAGTGGCAGAAATGGCTCGGACAGAGGCTTCTTTTACACCTGTAGGAGAGGATGCTCCAAGTGTCCCCTGCGTGTCCTTTAGTCACACGGACCCTCCTGAACCACTTCATTTCTCTTTCCATCTGTGACACATTATCTCTCTCTGCCCCTGCGTCCCCTGTCCCCGTTCTTGAACTCTTTTTGTCCCCTTACACTGGAAGTATTGTTTCACAGTGACTAGAAGGAATAAGAGCCAGAAAGTACGCGCGCACAGGGACGCCCAGCCTCACTGGGCTGACGGCAGTCTGATCCACTCCAACCCCCCTTCGCCCACCAGCCAGCCAGAGGTGATTAAAACACAACTCAGAACGTGCCCCTTCACGGCTTCCAACCCTCCACGTCTCCCCATCGTGCTCAGAATAAAAACCAAAGTTCTCATCGTGCCCACAAAGCCACTGTCAACAGGCCTTGCCTGACTTCCTCCAGCCCCATGTCAGCCTGCTATAAACCTTCCTTCTGTTCCTCAAGGGGAAGAAGCTTCCTCCTGCTTTAGGACCTGTGTCTGCTCCCAGCTCTGCCCGGCATGCAGGGCATCTCCTATCTGGATTTGGATGTCAGCATGAACCTCACCTCCCCAGGGAGGTCCTCCTACAGCAAACCCCATACCGAGCGGCCTCATCCCCAGCACCGTTTGCCTCGTCTGTCGCCTCCGCTGGAACTTAACGTTGCCGGGGCACAGCCCCGGATCCCCAGAGCCACAGCAATTCCTGGCACGGGGCAGGTGCTCCCCAAATATCTGCCCAACAAACAAGGCTGCCACTTCTTTGTTGAACGCTACAATAATACCGCTGTCCTTTCAGGAGGATCTGGCCTTCTTTCATCTTGTGGACACTTGCAGAAAGAAAGACCGCTCCATTACTATGCAAGCACATTCCCATTAACGTGACGTGACATTACCGTTGCTTTTGTTCTTCCCAATTTGCTCACTCTATCTGATCCATAATTGCATCTAGTGTCTCACTATACTTGCTTATGCAACTTGAGTCGAATACTTCCGCGCACCGCGTGGTCTATTCATAGGTCTGCTTTGCATTTTGTCTGTTTACTTCACTTTCGTGTCCTCAAAACAAATACGTGGGCGCCTTGCCTCAAAACAAATGCACGCGTGTCCCTTCCCCCGCAGCATCCCTATAGGATGCACTGTGGCTCACACCATCCAAACGTCCATTAAGGCACCTGTCGATTAGCAAATCTGACCTAAAAGGCGAAAATATCTTCCTTGGGTCAGAAAGGTTACAGAGCTCTCACCATTGTCTTGCAGAGCATACAAATCCTCCCCCAGCTGTGGCAAAGAAAGAACGTGATTAAAGGATTTTTTTGCAGGGCTTCATTGGGACTAGTCAAGTCTGTACTTTTAGTTTGCTTTGGTGAAAAACAGAAAAGGGCATCAGAGAGCTCTTCTGCGTGTATCCAGCGAGGAAAGGAAAAACCAAAAGGGGCAGGGAGAGCGGCTTTGCATCCCAAGAGGCTACAGGCACCGGGGTCAGGGCATTCAGGGAGAAGCGCAACCCCTGTTTTTCTCTCGTGAATTCCGTCCACTTGAACCTGGTTACCCAATGTGACTTTTGCTTTCCTTCACAGGAGGTGAGGGGGACCAGCGCATCGTAGGCGGGCTCTTTCCCATAGGCCAGGAGCTAGAATTCGTGCAGAGGAACCTCTGGGCTTCTGCGGATCCTTGAAGGGCCGGGAGGGGCGGGGGTGGGGGTGGGGCCCGGAGAGAAAACCATCTTCGGCATCTTTCCAAGTCACCCCTGCTGGCGCACAACTCTGACAATTGCTCAGCGCTCCTGAGACTCACACCCCCCCCTCCCCCCGATGCCACCATCTCCAGCTGGCCCCGCTCCTCCGCACACACCTCCCATCCTCGCGCTGGCCACATCCCGGGGCCGGAGCCACCGTCCTTTCTGAACCTGCACCTCAGCTCCATATTCTCTCCTCACCCCTCCTTGTTCTTGGCCCAGTACCCACACCCGCGTGTCTGTGAGAGGGCGGGAGCCCGGCTTCTGGAAGGGACGATGGGCCGACTCCAAGGACCTCATCACACTGGCCGGCCTCCTACCCCAGGAGGACTTTTCCCTCCCCCTCCCTTATTCTCCACTAGCTCAGCCCAGTACTTAAAAATCTGCCACCTCCTGTTCCAGCAGGGTTGAGCCTGATCTGTGCCCCCGTCACATGTCTTCGATCAACTCTTCCTCGCCTGTTTAATTTAGATTTGGGACGGCTAACGTCAAGTGGGGTGGCAGGGCACCTGGCGGTCACGCTGTGTTTTCCTAGCTCATCCACGCCTCCATGTCTGTCCTGCCTCCTCCTCTGTTCCCGAACCTCCCATACCTCCGCCCGTTCTTCATCCTCAGCCGGTGACCCTGCTTTCGGGATCCCTGGGGAAGCAGAAGATACCAGAGCAGGTGTCCCCCAGCTCCTCTCACCCCCATCACCCTGCGCTCCTGCACGGGCGCTCCGGTACCCCTCCTTCGCTGTCTCTGCAGAGACCCTATCCTTCCCTGGCCAGTCAGGAAGCTGCAAACCTAGTGGGCCCTGTTGTACCATTCCCTGGGCTTCACAGCTTCAGAGAATACGAACGTTAGCGACATTTTTGCATTGGTGCATACATACTCATATGCTAATAAAACATATACCTGTTGTAAATTTGCTCATCGGAAGCTTCTGAGGGGTAGCTACTGAAATCTCGCTTTACACGGACCGAAAGGAGAGAGAAATTCGCCATCTCCCATTCTTGGAAGTCAAAGGAAACATCCTATTTGCCACAATGGGGTTTTCCTCCCTCAGTCGCTAAGTCGGTTTGCACCTTTCTAACTGCGTATAAATGACAGGTGTGCTGAGCTGGCTTTTATTCAAGGCCACGTACACTGCTCACCCCAGGGCTGAAAGCTCTTTCAGGGTCTCTCTGCCGTGGGTGACCCATCATCACGCTGCTGTGCTGGGCTATGTCCCAACCACAAAGTTCAAGGGCTTAAAAACAATTACCTCTTCGAGGACATCAGCAAGCTTACTGAGGATCTCTTCAGGAAGGCTCTGGAACGTTGGGACACTGCAAAAGCAAACAGAGAAGATGCTGAAGCAACTTCCTTCCACCAACCAAACAGCAACGTGCAACAGCAAACGTTTCACGACCAAGAACCTGCGGATGAAGACGAAAGCACGGACGCGAGCGTGACTTGATGACCGACAGGGAAAAGGCATGTTGTACCAGGGAGAACACAGAAGTGGGCCAGAGCCGAGGTTAAAGCCCACTTATCATCATAGATGCCTCGGCTATAACGGGGGAAAAAACAGTTTCTTCTTTACCAGTCTTCTCTCACCAGATTCCTCTCTAGGTCCCTCTGTACCTACACACACGCACGCACACAATGACGCACACTCCCTTCTACAGGACACCTCTACTCATTCTTTAGGACACGGCTTGAATGATGATACACTCACACCTGCAAGCATTCATTCAACAACCTTGGAAGCTTGCTTTCTCCCCAACCCCCTCCAGCCAGGTCAGGTTCTCCCCCTGAGAGCTTCTTTATCCCCTGCTCTAGCAGTCATTAGATATTTGATCAGGGATTTGTTCTGGGGTATTCTCCCTGCGAGAATTAAAATTCCACAAAAATAAGAACAGCTTATCTGTCTTATTCAACTCCTGTATTTTCCATCATTTACAAACAACGACACGTTAGTGCATGTAGAGCAAAGTTATGAAAGCAGGGATGTGTGAAGGCATCCCGGGACAATGATAAGGAGCAGATCAGACGTGGAGAAAAAAAGCCAGACTCAGTAGGCCAGGAAAATATTAGTTTCCCTTACCTCCTCCTTCTCTAATTTTTCCACCCAATGACCAGCAAAGGAAAATACGGAGCGATGCTAAATGCACAGACCAACAAAAGTTCTTTTATATGTGAAATAGTAATGACTTCAAAAGAAATAAACACACCCATCAACATGTCATTCTTGAAACTCCACTGGAAAGCCTAACTGGGATACAGAATTCAAGTCTCATATAATCATACTTCAATGCTTAAATAGAAGGCTATAATGAGTGCATCTACATTTGCGTATCTGATATTTGACTTAGCAAATAATTCAGGCTTGGTTAGAACAATACAATGAAAGAAATCAGAGCATACCGTTCATCTGTCTCTCTGATTCCTATTACTTGGTGTAAAGCCTACTGACAACATCCCAAGGTCTTTATTCAGAGGTAGAACGGTTCACCCAGGCCCATCTGTTCCACCAGATTTACTGCTATGGTCTTAGCCGTGTGGGTTTTAATTTCCAGAAGGCAGTCTATTTCAGCAGCTGGATGGAACTTCTCACAGAAACAGGGGAAGACAGAGGAAACTATTTCCATGAGTGATGCAGGTGGAAAAATCTACCCCTTCCTTGTTCTTTTAATGAGCTATCTCTCAGCATCTCCTAAGATGGAAGGGTGATCAGAATGCTTCTATCCCAGTGGGTATTGGTGTGAACCACAAACTACAGTCGAGTTTTCCTCATATTATAATTGGCTCCCTTCCTTAGACAAGCCTGTAGTCTCTTCTATGCTCCACTTCATCTGAACTATATGCTATGTCCATGCCAATCCATACCATAATAATTCCACGTTCTGGAGAGTTCTTGTCCACAAGAAAAAAAAAATTAGTATGTGCTTGATGACATAATACATTCAGCAAAAACATAAACATTAAATGGTAGGAAGAGCACTTTAAATACCTTTTACAACTGTGTTTTTTCAGCTCTGAGGTATAAATGACAAATAGAATGAGATATTTAAAGTGTACGTCCTGATACATGTACACATCGTCAAAGGGCTCATCCCATCTAGGTAATTAACACGCGTGTTACCGCACGTATTTATCTTTTTTTTTTTTTTTGGTGGAAAATATTTGCAGTTTTACTCCATTAGCACATTTCACGGTGTTACCCCTCATCATCACCATGTGATACGTTAGATATAGACCTTATTCATCCTAAGCTGTACCTGAAAGTTTGTATCATTTTAACCAGCATCTTCCTGTCTCCTCCACCCTCCAGCCCCCCGCACCCACGTTAAGACCCAATGTTTCTATGACCTTGACTTTTTACTTCGATTCCACATACACGTGATAGCATACGGTATTCGTCTTTTTCAGTCTGGCCTTGTTTCACTTAGCGTTAAGGCCTTCAAGGTCCAGCCATGTTGCAAATGTGAACTTCCTTCTTTCTCGTCTGAATAATATTCTGTTGTATGCCTATCCTAATCTTTGACAATTTTAAATGTCTCAAAGCATTCAGTGGCATTTGTTACCAACAAAGATTAAGGCTGATTTTTAAGAAGAAACATTGTGAAAAAATGGTAACCACTGGGGAACTTCTAAATTTAACCAAATGGAGAGCAACTGACAAAAAACCAAATGGCTTCACTTTAATAAATTGCTTTGAATATACTTCTGTAGCTATCTTTAAAATCCTAAGACCTTTATCATTACAAACACTATATTTTTAAATTTATTTATTTTGAGAGAGAGTAAGAGAGAGAGAGCACGTGTGCTAACAGTGAGGAGCCCAACATGAGGCTCGAACCCACGAATCATGAGATCATGACCTGAGCTGAAATCAAGAGTCAGGTGTTTAACCAAGTGAGCCACCCAGGCATCGCCTCTCATAGGATTAATTTCCTTTCTAAGAATTATTGGTTCACCAAGAGCTTCAACACCAAGAACAAAACAATTGAGGATATTCATAATTTGGAATTCTACCCCATGAAATATGTTGGTTAAATTTCCCCCAAACATCAAAAGACATTCATGTAGACTCTACTAATTTGCACATAAAATTCAAGATGAAGTTGTTTATGATTTAGAAAACTGAAGGCAAAATAATTATAAGGACAAACTTCCAGAAAATGCTTCAACAGTAGAGAAGAATATTTTAAGTGAAAAATAATTTATTATAACAATCTTCATGCTAATTACAAGTAATTCTTACACATCTATTAAGACTGCTGATTCCCCTAAGGACTTGCAATAGGCCTGAAGTTACAGAATGTGTTTGAGTGCAATGTAATAGAGATGATTTAATGCCTGTAAAGCTCTGCCATTGGTTTTTCTAATGGAATCAAGTAAGGACTTGGAATTTGCAATTTGCAAAGACAATAATACAAGACGAGATTTGAGTCTCTCCTATTGGCCAGGCACTGGGGTAAGCATTTTATAGAGAACATAAAGTTTTGTTTTACAACCACCTTCTGAAATCACCATTGTTATTGTCATCCCTTTTACAGATTTGACAAGTGTGCCCTTGAGAGTTGGCCTGAGGTGGCACCACCCAACATAAGTGACAGAAGTTGGAAAATCCCCCTCTAAATTACGTGGAGCTCATCACTTATCCACTGGCTGGTATGGTTTACAGTCGCATTATTAGAAAATGCCTCATGCAACTTTCAAAACAGTTCTATAGTCTTTTTGATAGTGATATGGATATGAATAATATTAATAATATTTGATTTATTAACTACCTTTTTATCATGAAAAAAGTTAAACAAATTGAAAGACTGAAAGAATAGTTCAAGAATCACCTGTATCCCTACCACCTAGATTTGCCACTCTTAACACTTGTGCTATCTTTATGTACCTTCAGTTCACCCATTTTTATTTGTGTCTATAAATAGGCTCATAGATCATTTTCAAGGACACATTTCATAGTTGCAGATACCATGAAACTTCACCCCAGTCCCTCACCTGCAGCGTACATATCCGAAAAATGAGAACGTGTGTCTAACTAACTATAGTACCATTGTTATACATAAGAAAATGAACTTCTGTAATAACATCTAGTATCTGTTTCATATTAAAACATTACTTATGTTCAAAAATGTCTTTACTATTTTTTTTTCTTCTTAAACCAGGATCCAGTAAAATTCTGCGCATCAATGTCTCTTGGCTGTTCTGTACCTTGACCTCTAGTCTCTCGTTCTACAACACCCCTCTCCCACCTTCCCCCATGGCATTAACTTTGGAAGAGATTGGACAACTGTCTTATTGGATGTCCCACATTCTGAATTTGTCTTAATGCTTTTATTTCTGCCAATCTACTGTTTGAAAGGAACAATTAACAGAGGGGAGAGAAAACCCAAGTACAAAGGATTTTATTACAGCCATGTGTCAATGAAATTGAAACACTTACAGAATATAGAATTTTATACAGCAGCAGCTTGAAATGTGATGTAAGAGGCTGCAGATTCCCCAAGATCCCTTTTAAGGGGGGTCTCAAAGTCAAAGCAAATAGTGTAACTTGTAATTTGCCTTTAATACCGTATTCTTTCACATGTATACAACAGAATCCCACAGACACCGTACAAAATATGGTGACATCGGGGCACCTGGGTGGCTCAGTGGGTTAAGCATCCGACTTCAGCTCGGGTCATGATCTCGCAGTCTGTGAGTTTGAGCCCCACGTCAGGCTCTGTGCCGACAGCTCAGAACCTGGAGCCTGCTTCGGGTTCTGTGTCTCCCTCTCTCTCTCTGCTCCTCACCCGCTCATGCTCTATCTCTCTGTCTCTCAAAAATAAATAAACAATAAAATTTAAAAAAAAAAGACAAAATATGGTGACACCATTGCTTTGATGGCTAATGGATATATGCTTGTATGTTCTTGGGTTTCCTAGAATGTAAGGTAGTATATAGGTTTATAATATGTGTACTATTTACAGAAATTAACTCAGCATAATTTCAGTAAATCTGTGCTCTTACTAGACAGTTATCACACATGTGCTATAATCTCGTAACCTTATCATTCAACAGATCATTCTTTTGAACTCCTGAATAACTGGCTATTCAGACCTGCGTTTCTTATGTCAAAGTGAAAAACAAAACAAAACAAAACAAAACAGTAAGAAGAACATACATTTGCATATCTTCTGTCACAATAATAGTTTTATATGTTTTGCAAAATATTTCTTTTAGAATTTTATCTAAAGCTGCTATAGCTTCAGACTTTTCTAATTATTATTAAGAACTAAATAAAAGAAAACTCATTATATTTTTGTTCATTTTTAAGAATGTCACTACAAATAAGAACAGTATGACAAAATCAACTTTTCCCTAAGAATTAGAATTTCCCTTATTGTCTTACAGAAAGGAGTATTTCTTAAACAACCTTATTGTGTCAGTTATGATGTCACTTTGAGCCCAATCATTCAAAATTTAAAGAAAAGGAAATGGAACTTTTAAATGTAGACGTGATGAGGATTCTGAAGGCCCAAAATTGTTTGGTACGGCCTTTCAAATTAGGAAGGGGAGCATCTCATGGGATGAGTCACCATATTGCAATGACTCGAAAAGGCCCACGGTAGCTCAGAGACCAAGAAAGGATTGCAGAGTTGACCTCGTTCCACGCCCGCTGGATGAAGTCAGTAGAAGAAATCACCGCACTGCCTCTTTCCAATGATATAGCATCTAGTTGAATCAAAGCTACAGCTGCGAGCACAGAAGGGACTTCAGTTCTTCTTTACAGAGCTGCACTTTTGCCTTCCGAGCGGATTAATGTACGGACATGACTACACTTGCCCTTTTGCTTGTATTTACCTGCTATCAGAAGCAACCAATCATCAAAGAAGATCATCTTTTCTACGAACAGCTGGCTACAAACACAAGTGGTACTGAGCTATTTGGTGTGGAATACTTGTTCCCACCTATGGGTCATTCTAGAACAGCCAGGCTGGTATTTGCACCGATGGTGTGAAAGCAACGGGGACCCCTCAGCACAGGTTAAGGCGGTGACCACCAAACTGCACTCATTGCCATTATATGCTTAATCCCCACTTACCCACAGTTAGAAAAATTAAATAAAATGTCGTTTTTTATTTTAACACATTTTTGATGAAATAATAAAAGTTATTAACATTATTACGTTTCAACCCTTTTTATTTAAAAAAATTTTTTTTTCAACGTTTATTTATTTTTGGGACAGAGAGAGACAGAGCATGAATGGGGGAGGAGCAGAGAGAGGGAGACACAGAATCTGAAACAGGCTCCAGGCTCTGAGCTGTCAGCACAGAGCCCGACGCGGGGCTCGAACTCCCGGACCGCGAGATCGTGACCTGGCTGAAGTCGGACGCTTAACCGACTGCGCCACCCAGGCGCCCCACGTTTCAACTCTTAAATACGCATCTTTTGAATATGGTGTGCGACAAAATGGCAAGTATGCAAGCTGTCCTTCTGGGTATACCAAAGCACGGTGGCAGTCTCCAGGAAGATCTCTTGTGTCTTTTTTTTTTTAATTTTTTTTTAACGTTTATTTATTTTTGAGACAGAGAGAGACAGAGTATGAATGGGGGAGGGTCAGAGACAGGGAGACACAGAATCCCAAACAGGCTCCAGGCTCCGAGCTGTCAGCACAGAGCCCGACGCGGGCCTTGAACTCACGGACCGTGAAATCATGACCTGAGCCCAAGTCAGCCGCTTAACCAACTGAGCCACCCAGGCGCCCCAGATCCCTTGTGTCTTTGCTGGAACGGCAAGCTGAAGACTTCCACTTGATCCAAGGAACATCATTTTTACTTCACAATGACCAACAAATTGTGGTTATTCAGATGTGTGTATCTGGCAGACAGTTTTTCAAAAACGAACAAAGTGAGCCTTTCACTACAAGGGGGGAACAACCCAGGCAGTGTTTGTTGCCCATGATAAAACGTGAACTTTCAAACGAAAATTACAACTTCACAAAACTTTTAGCTGCCACTTTGGGCTTAGCAGCTTTCCAATACTTGAAGACTTTTCTGATGAGATCTTTGGTGATATGTGGATATTAACAGATAGGGTTTTTAGGATTGGAAGTCCTGCATAGTGCAGTGAAGCAGTATTTTTCCAGGTGATTGATACATGCATGATGTTACAAAACCATGCATGGATAAAGATCTATTTGAAGTACAAGATGGATCAATGGATACTAATGTAGCTACTGTTTGACATTCCACATTGCATTTAACCGTCAATAAACCAGTATTTGTTGGGCTGTGGTGTTGTATCAAAGAACAAGGTTCACAATAATCTGAAAAAGTCATTAGCCTACTTCCCCCCCTTTCCTACCACCAATCTCTGAGTGATCTTTTCATATACTTCCACCAAAACAAAACAGATTCACCAGACTGAATACAGAGGCAAATATGAGAATTTGTTTTCTAGCAAGCCAGATACTGACTTGATTTGCAAAAAATGTAAATTCAAACGTCTATGTTCACTAAGTTTTGTTTGTTTTTGGAAGATGCAGCCATCTTTATTAAAAATACACTTTTTATGTTAACATATAATGTTTATTTTTGGTGGTTTTAAATGCACTCGTAAATATCTTTAAATATTCTCATTTTTAACTCCTAATACAGTCAATATCGAGAGAGATAACCCACCTAAGCTGGAGAAGCACTGACTTAGAGTTATTAAAAGTGTTGAAAAGCATGGAAACATGGAATACTTACAACATTACAAGGAAAAGGTGATAAAAAATATGCATAATGTAAGATGTTTTCCTTAAGTCCCCCTTTAAAGTTTTTTTTTTTTTTCAACGTTTATTTATTTTTGGGACAGAGAGAGACAGAGCATGAACGGGGTAGGGGCAGAGAGAGAGGGAGACACAGAATCCGAAACAGGCTCCAGGCTCCGAGCCATCAGCCCAGAGCCTGACGCGGGGCCCGAACTCACGGACCGCGAGATCGTGACCTGGCTGAAGTCGGACGCTTAACCGACTGCGCCACCCAGGCGCCCCTTTAAGTCCCCCTTTAATTATACATAGAGAATCTTTGCAGGAAAACAGCAGAGGGTTAACAAATATTGTGGTAGGTGGAATGACAATCTTTTAACTTTTTTTTCCTTTTCTCTACTTTCTTGTGTTTTCAAAATGTTCTGTTTGATAACTGTAGTTTTATTGTACCAAAAGTTGTAAAAGGCACAATCATGGTTACAACTAAATACAATGTATCTTTGTGGGTCCATTTCAAAGAAAAAAAATTCTTACCGTTGTTAAAATACTGGTTTAACTACATGATTTATTTACTCACGAAAACTTAATTGAGTGCCTATTATGGGCCATAAATTGTTGTAGGTGTTTGGGGTTCATCAATGAACGCCAAGGTTCCTGCCTACTGATCAGCAATAGAACATAAAGAGCAAACATAATAAGCACATATGATACAATTATATACGTGTGCACGCACACACACGTATGATAAAGTACATGAGGTAAGGGCTATAGCATTTCCATTAGAAAACTTCCACAGGCATTACAGTGGGAGGGGGTCTAAGGTGAAAGACTGGCCAGGATGAGGATATTCTCATTGAAAATGTGAGGCGGTAGCAGAAATCTGAGAGGTGAGGGAGACAGTTAACCGTAGGGTCTGAGAGAGAGAATCCAGGTAGAAGAACCAGGAAGGCAAGGGGTCTGTAGCACTTAGTGGACTCCAGAGACCCTGTCCCAGCTCTGTGAAGAGTCAATGGCAGGGAGGCAGACAGCAGAGGTTGGAGGCCAGCTAGGGGTCTCCTGCCTGATAGATGGCGAGGGTTGGAAAGGGTGGAAGCAGGGGAGGGCCTGGGAGAGCACCTGAGTTCTGCTGGATCCTGCAGGTAGAGGCAGTGCGATTTCCTGGTAGACTGCAGTGCGATCAGAGGGATTGAGGTGGGGGGGCAGGGGACTTTGCAGTAAGCAGTCCACAAAAACTATCTGAATATTTTTCACAGTGAACAAACACGTTTTGATGTTTTTAAACTACTTAGTAATGGAAGGTTTGATTTTATCAGCCTTTGTTTTTATTTGTGTACATATTTTCTTTTTTTCTTGTAAAATTATTTCTTTAAATTCAAGTTAGTTCACATACAGTGTAGTATCGGTTTCGGAGTAGGAGCCAGTGACAGATCTGTCACATGTAACACCCAGTGCTCATCCCAAGAAGTGCCCTCCTTAAGGCCCATCCCCACACCCAACACCCCCCCGCCAGCAACCCTCAGTTGGTTCTCTGTATTTAAGAGTCTCATGTTTTGTCTCCCTCCCTCTGTTTTTATCTTATTTTTCCTTTCCTTCCCCTATGTTCATCTGTTGTGTTTCTCCAGTTCCACACGAGTGAGATCATCGGATATTTATCTTTCTGTGACTTAATTCGCTTAGCATGCTACATTCCACTTCCATCCATGTTGTTTCAAATGGCAAGATTTCATTCTTTTAGATCACGTGTAATATTCCATTGTATCTATATCACACATCTACTTTTATCTATTCATCAGTCAATGGACATTTGGGCTCCTTCCATAATTGGGCTATTGTTGATAGCACTGGTATTCATTTTTAAATATAACCAGGGTATTAGATGTAGCCCCCTATTTTTAAGGCAAGGTATCTCCAACAAACGCAAGTCTGGAAATAGTTGGACAATGTCCTCTACCTAGAGCAGAGCATCCTGTTCCATTACTTATTTTTGGGTAGCATTTGGAGCACAGAAGCTTTTTTATTCTGTCACTAGAAATCAGCTCTGTATCAAGATTAATGCCAACAATACTGACTGGGGGTTTGCCTGGGTGGCTCAGTCAGTTGGGTGTCCAACTCTTGATTTCGGCTCAGGTTATGATCTCATGGTTCAGGAGTCCGAGCCCTGGATCAGGAGCCGAGATAACAGTGGAAAGCCTGCTTAGGATTCTATCTCTTTCCCTCTCTCTCTGCCCCTCCCCCATCTCTTTCTCAAAATGAATAAAATAAATAAAAATAAGAATATTGACAGGTATTGTTTATTTCGGTGCCAGTGGCTTCCTGCAGCTCATACCAAGTGAATAAAAGCAGAAATCTGACCTACCAAAGAAACCAATTTCTACTGATAAAGGATTAAGTAAGGGTCCTTCTTAACCTCATAGATACGTGAACTTTCCCCTTAGGGGGCTCATCAACAAAAGTATGTTTTTGGCTCTCAACATACTTTTTTCCCATAATTAGATCATTTGTCACTGACCTGACTCAGTCAGCTATGCAATAGTCTTATAACTTATAAATAGTCATATAACTTATAACCCCCCCCTCCTGGGGGGTCTCTTGCCCCCACCTCAGTATATACTACATACATCACTGCTAGATTCATCGTCTATCAGCAACATTTAGCTCTTATCACACAGTGACCCCAACCTTCACAGGCTACCTGTTATTGTACAGATTCTAAGAATTAGAATTTCTTTCCTGTGTGTAAAAATACTTTAGATAAAGCAAACCATTATGGAGACATGAGGTATAATTTTATCAGTTGTGTGAGACAATATAAACTCCTTATCCTGAGCCACCATATAGGGATTAAATGTATGGACTTCTGAATGAAAGAGAATCAAGTTGAATTAGGCTCTGCTACTAATTACTAGCTATGCCTTTGGCAAGCAATATAAACTCTCTAGACCTCAGTTTCCTTCCCTTAAAAAATTGGAGGGGTGGATGTAACCACCCACTGCATAGGGTTGTGGTGAAAATAAGCAAAAGAACAGATACAAAGCATTGAGAAGGTGACTGGCATATAGTGAATATTCAATAAACATAAGCAGCTGCCATAATTAAATAAAAGTTTTATGTTCTAAGTGTTATCATTGTTTACGACCTTCAATAATCAAAATAAATGTTCTAATATGTCAGATGTAAGTCTCAATATAGACTCAGGAGTGCTGGAAATTTTCATTTGTTCACTCTCTTCAATCAAATTATTATGGAGTAGGAACAATTTTTCAGTTGGCTCTCTGATAATGTTCATTGTTTAGCTCTTCCTCAAGGTCACACCAAATCCAGGAGACATGTCATGGCCAGAGGCTGGAATGTAAACTCTCTCATCTCTCTCCTATCAACGTCACGAAGAACCCATGCTGTCCAATGGCTCTCTGCTTTTGTGCCCAGAGATAAGAGAGGGGACCTTTGGTCAAGCTGGGGACCCAATGCTTCTGGCCATCCCTCCCGGGTGAGTCCATGCAGAGAAACTCATTCTTGAGGAAACATTTCCAAAGGTCCTTCTTTCCCCACTTGACTCTACTCTTTTTAAACTCATTAAATGAATTTAGGTTTTGAAAATAGATAGGACCGTATCTTCTGGAAGCTTTTAGTATTGACCACATATTCTGAGATCAAGAAATTCACGTGTTCATTGCAGCATTAATTTACAAAAGCCAAGATATGGAAACAACCCAAGGTGCCCACCAAGGGAGGAATGGGTAAAGAAGATGTGAGAATCAACTACATAGACATATGTGTCTATATGGAATGGATTATATAATCACACACCTATATGTTATATACATCGAATATTATTCAGCCATGAGAAGGGAGGACATCCTGCCTCTTGCAACACCACGGATGGACCCTGAGGACATTACGCAAGTGACCTAAATCAGAGAGTGACAAGTACTGGAGGATACACCTGCTTGTGAAATCGAAAATGCCAAACTCATAAAAACAGAGTAAAATGGTGGTTACCGGGGGATGGGTGTGGGGGGATAAGGCAGATGTTAAGGATACAAAGTGACAATGGTAAATAAAAATAGTAATAGTAAGCAAGTCATAAAGATATAATGCACTGTGTAGTAAATTCTGGCAAGGATACCATATGATAATCAACTTTGCGGAGAATCTAGAACTTAATTATTCCAACCACTCAAAGAATAATATGATGGAGGTGGTAATTATCATCACAATGGCAATCGAATTACAGTATATAAATGTATCCAATTACCATGTTGCACACCTTACATTTACAATGTTATATGCCAAATATAGTCAATTTAGAAGGAAAAAAAGAGCGTGCCGATATGTTTGGAAAAGAGGAAAGGGAAGAACAGAGAAAAGTATTTCAATAATTTGTATTTTAACAAAGTGTCCTCCAGATCCATCACTAATATTTGCAGGGCACTGATTCCCTGTGCAACCAAGCACCGTGCATCACAGCCATCCCCCCATCACCCCCACCACTCACTCACGGACACGGCTGCCTCTTGGTCAACGCTCAGACACAGGAGGCAGCAAATGGCAGGGTGGGAAGAAAGGACCTGAGGAGAGGCCAGTGCTGAGCTTGGACATGAGCTCAGGGCTATCTGGGCAATAGCATTCCAGGATCCTGATCGTGGCATGTGGTCTAGAGGGGACCACACCCGCGAGAATCTAGAGGGGAGCCCTTCTAACGTAAAGGGCTCTTGGGTAGCTCAGTAGGTTAAGCTTCCAACTCTTGGTCATGATCTCACGGTTCAGGAGCTGGAGCCCCACCTCAGGCTTCTTGCCGACACTGTGGAGGCTGCTTGGGATTCTCTTTCTCCCTCTCTCTCTCTGCTCCTATCCCGCTTGTTCTCTCTGTCCCTCTCTCTCAAAAAATGAACAAAGTTAAATTTTTTTTTTTTAAAGTAAAGGGCTCAGAGACGGGCAGCTCTAAGAATAGAGCTCCTCTAAGCATAGTCCTCCTCCCTTGTCACCCACTCATTCGCCCTCAGGGAAGCTACAGCCCACACCACCTTGCCCAGCGGAAGCCTCAAGCTGTGTGCCTTCTGCCAGGACTCTTCTGGTACATTCTGCCACATCGCTTTACTCATTTAACCTATTTCCGTCGAAATGGTTAGTGGAATTGATGGCAGAAACGACAACGATGTTTTTCAACCATTCCAAGAAGAAAATCCATAAAACCGTTACTCCTGCAATTTTCATTTAGACAAGAGTTACGTTCCCATCAGTTAGCTATCTTTCCTATCACCCCCACACTAGGTACCATGGGTAATAGGTAATTCATCTGAGCTCAGTGAGTCTCACCGTTTTCACCTCTAATGTAGAAATGATAATTCTGGCCTGAGGGATCTCAAACCAAGGCCATGAAATACTGTAAGAGAATGCATTTAAAAGTGCTTTAATTTCAAGTTAAAGCACTAGACAAATATGAGTGATCAAGTTATTTATGGACACAACAAAAATACTACAAATACTGTCTTAAAAAAGCATCTTCTAAGACTATAATATACCCAAGTACAAACTTCCAAATTTTATTTTAATATTTTGGAGTTATGCAGATTCACCGCCTTTTTCAAAGCCACTACCAATCTCTTAGACCAAATCCCTGGTCAACATGCCCTATGACAATGGTTTCCAAACCTGACGGTCATTAGAAAGTCAGATTTAGGAAGTCATAGAGCGAGTTCCAAGAAAGCAATGTAATTTCAAAACTGTCATAAAAATATACATCACATAATTTTATCCTCTTAATCGTTTTTAGGTATATAGTTCAATGGCATTAAATACATTCACACTGTAGTACAACCATCACCACTATCCATGTCTAGACATTTTTCATCTTCCCAAACTGAAAATACACCAATTGAACACTAACTCCCCATTCTCCTGTCTCACCCTGGAAGCCAACCTTCCACTTTCTGTCTCTCTGAATTTGGCTACTTGGGGGCCTCCTATAAATGCAATCATACAGTATTTGTCTTTTTGTGACAGGCTTAATTCGCTTAACATAATGTCCTCAACATTCATCCGTGTTATTCAATGTAAGTTTTTTTTTTTTTTAATTTTTTTTTCAACGTTTTTTATTTATTTTTGGGACAGAGAGAGACAGAGCATGAACGGGGGAGGGGCAGAGAGAGAGGGAGACACAGAATCGGAAACAGGCTCCAGGCTCCGAGCCATCAGCCCAGAGCCCGACGTGGGGCTCGAAGTCACGGACCACGAGATGGTGACCTGGCTGAAGTCGGACGCTTAACCCACTGCGCCACCCAGGCGCCCCATTCAATCTAAGTTTTAACACCTCCCCAGATGATTTAATTGTACAGCAGGGTTTACAGCTTTACCAATTATTTTCATTTGGTATGTGATAATGTAAAAAAAAAAAAAATCACTAAGGAAAAAAATAATAAAATATCACTAAGAATCACAAACCTAGTCCAGCTTGTTCTCCGAAGTGCAGCCAGTCTTCTCAACCTATGTATGTTATCTTATTTTATTTCAGGTTATTGTGTTATGCCATTTTGTTAGGCTAGGTTATTTTGTTAGGCTAGGTTATTTTGTATTTTATTTTCATTTTATTGTGTTAAGAACACTTAACATGAAACTTGCCCTCAACAAATTTTAGTGTAGGATACCTTGTTGTTGGCTGTAGAAATATTTCACGGCCAGGGCGCCTGGGTGGCTCCGTCAGTTGAGTGGCTGCCTTTGGCTCAAGTCATGATCTCATGGTTCGTGGGTTCGAGCCCCATGTCAGGCTCTGTGCGGTCTGCACGGAGCCTGCTTGGGATACTCTGCCCCCCCCTTTCTCTCTGCCCCTCCCCCACTTATTCTCTCTCTCTCTCTGTCTAGCTCTCTCTTAAAAATAAACTTTAAAAAACATTGCACAGCCAAGCTGGAGAGTGAGCATAGTGTTTTCACCTTACTGAAATGTTATGCTGTTGATGAGAATTCTCCATTTTTCCCTTTCCCCATTCCTTGGCAACCACCACTCCACTCTATGGTTGCATGTATTTGACCTGATACAAGTGCAATCATGCAGCGGTCTTCTCCCCATGACGGGCTTATTTCACGTAGCGTAATACCATCAAGGTTGATCTGTGTTGCGGCATATGGATGGACTTCCTTTCTTTAAGGCTGAATGGTATCCCACTGTAGATTGAGGCTGTTGCAAACAGTGCTGCCACAAGGGAGTGCTATTATCTCTCCGAGATCCTGATTCTCTTGAATCAAGACCCCAGATTGCTGGATTGTAGGGTAGTTTTATTTTATTTTATTATTATTATTATTATTATTATTATTATTATTATTATTATTATTTACCTTTTTGCGGAACCTGCATACTGTTTTCCAATAGCAGCCGCACCCTTTTGTATTCCCTCCAACAGAGGGCAAGGGTTCCAATTTCTCCACACACTCACCAATACTTATCTTCATTTCTGATAATAGCCATCCTGACAGATGTGAGCGGACACTTCACGGTGGTTTGGGTTTATCAGTCTTTGAGTTCCTCCATGCTTGTGTCAACTTCTTTGAGACAGCTCAGACACTGCCTGTCCTGGGAAATGGTCCCTGACAGCTTCCTGCATCTCAGTACAGGTCCTTCCTGAACAACATCTGCACTCGTGTTATAACTAAACCTTGAAATACGTGTGCCCTCCCACTAACATAGAAATGCACTGAAACCCCTACTGTGTAGTAACTAATAGCAGGGAATTGAGAATGAGGGATAAAAGATGGTTTTGAATCCCGGTACCTCCATTTCCGAGCTATGCGACTATGGAGAGTTCTTCAAAGCCCATAAGCCTTAGGGGCACCCGGCTGGCTCAGTTGGTACAGCCTGCCACTCCCGATCTTGTGACTGTAAGGTCAAGCCCCACACCGGGCATACAGATGACTTAAAAATAAAATGTTTAAAGACAATCAGTAAGCTTTAGCTTCCTTAATCAGAAAATGCAAACAAAAACACCCAGCTCACACAGCAGTTATGAGTATTAGTACGTATGAGACACTCAGCTAAGAGGCTGACACGGGGTAAGCACTCAGGAAAAGGGACGCATCATTTAGCTGGTGTGACATTTGTCTTCACAGAGGGCATCATGGGGTATGTGCTGACATGCATGCAAGTTGAAGGAGTCTATCCAATGAAGCCAAAGGCAATGAAACGGTAGTGGTGCTGAGCCCGGGGTGTGCAGTCTGCACACTGTCCAAAGGCACCTGCGTGGGGATAAGTGGAAGCAGCTCAGCTCACCCTGTCGCTGCACGTCACCCATTTCACCCCTGGTAGGGGTGCATCAGCCCAGGGGATGGGGTACTTCTTACATCACCAACGGGTGCCTTATTTTATAGCAACCCTGGTCTGTGCAAAAGCTCTTCTACTCGGTTATTTTCCAGGAACCATGGGAATACTTCCCTGAGGCGATTTACTCAAGAAAAAAAAAAAATGAGCCAAGGAAATTATTTATTGACATACAGAATCTTCCTTAAAAACTTTCAGAGGAGACTTTTAAAAAAATCCACCAAAGGGCTACTTTCAAAATAAGAACTGAGTCTACTCTGGTGCTGCCGTCACAGTGATCATGAGGAAGGGAGGGGCACTAATGATCTACTTGATTAAATTACATCTCCAATGTGTAACAGCATCTAACCCTGTGGCTTATTTGGAAGATCACATGGTACCTCATCTTTGCTCCATAAATCTCACAATGGCCTATGCGTAAGCAAAAATATAACCCGATGGCAATTTATAGAATTGAACAAATTGCATCTGATTGTTAAAACTAAAAAGCATATAGCATTTTCAACATTTCCTGTTGTACTGATGATAATCAGCCTAAAAGGTTCTGCCCAGTCTCAATCTTTTGAATCTTGGGAGGTGTGATCTCTTGCCCCTCATCGACTATGCCTTCCCCCTAGCAGTGTCTGTCCACAAGGCGCCACTGGCATCTGGGCAGGACGCATCTGCATTGTGCAACGGTGTGCAGAGCATTTGGCATCTCTGGTTCTTACCTGTGAAAAGCTAGTAGTGTTCCGGGGCATGTGACAAGCAAAGCCCCCCTAGGAATGATACTGCCCAAGATTTGGAATCATCACTCCATAATTTCATCATCTTCCCAGTTCACCAAGTGAGTTTGCAAGTTGTTCTGCCTAACCTTAACATCCTAGTACCTTGCTTCAATTTCCATCTCCCAGGGGCTGGACACCTATGACCCGATAACTCCCAACACTCAGCTGCCATCTGTTCGAAGTGCTTCTGGAACCCAGCTGCTTGCACAGGACAGACAAATGGAACGTAGGACTCTTCACCTTTGGTTTATGCCTGTTTCCAAAGTCACACCATTCAAAACATTACTTCTAAAACACTACATGAGTAGACATTGCACACACAAGAAGGATCCTATGGCAAATAAGGAAATTCTGAACTATAGAAATTTAAAAATCATCTTTACTTATCAGAGTCTTTGTTTAAAAAAAAAATTAGAAAGCTACCTGGGGAGGGAAAAGAGATAGTATCTCCCAAACTTATTCAACAAGGTAACCTCTTAATTTGAGATTATTAATTTATTGAGCAATTGGATTCCATGCTACATAGTTTAGAATCATTGGCTTATATTAAGGTGATGGAATTCACAAGTCCCTATGCTTTACATACAATAGACTCGAGCCTGGTCCCTTAGTGAGTTGATCCTGATTTTCACGATGAAATTCAGCCATCAGTTTCTCTGAAAACCCTAGACTGATAATCTCCCTAATTTCCCCTTCGTTCTTTTCCCACACACACTGTAGACTCTGCATAGACACACCCAGAAAGGCAGAGGGTCTAGATGCATCTCATCTGTGCACCTGACATACTCTGTGTCAACCTCTGTCACAGTGATCTTGTGTTGTACCTGTCAGTTTATTTATCTGCCCCGCTCTAGAAACAGCAAACCACAGCCCACTGGCTCACCACCCAGTGTTGTAGATCAAATTTAAATGGAAGACAATCATGCTCACTGGCTTGAGGACTGTCTCTGGCTGCTTTCAAGATACGGTGGCAGAGTAGTTGCAACAGAGTCCGTATGCCCTGCAAGCCTAGAATATTTACTGCACCACCCTTTAAGGGAAAGCTTGCCAACTCCTACCCTAGTCTATTACCATCTTGAGGTCAAGGACAGTGTCCAACTCCTTCAGCTTAACGCCTGGCAAATGGCAGATGCTCCAAGTTTGATAAATGAACAAATGTTTTACCTTTCAAAATCAATCCAAGAATATCTGACCTTGAAGTAACTGTTTTAATAAGATTGTGGGGAGATGGAATACTCAACCCAGGTCAACTAGTCAAAGATCTTATTCTATGTCCAAAGAAATTTTTTTAAGTTGACTTGGAAATATAGACTAAAAGAAACTTACCTCTTCATCAATAAAAACCCTCATGTACAAGTATATAACCTAAGAAAAGGATTCAAAGGTCACTCTGTAGAGCCTATTTTACGTATAAAATCTTGATATGAGTTCTCTGCCGTATCATTTTGAATTTTTTAAAGAAAGCCTCTACTTTTGCCCTTGGGAAATCATTTCTGAATACAATTGTTTAATAAGTGCCTCTTTCTGGAATGCAAACAAAATTGTCTTTTGGTTTATTCCATATCACTCCTAAATCTATTCTTTACCAAGAGACTTTAATTTTACAGTAAAATTTTAGAAAGTATAAGAACACAGAGAAATAAATTTATCTCCTCAAAATACTACAGCAATTTATTGGAATATCTGACAAAGGAGTTTTGCTGTTAAGGCTCAAAAGTCCATCAAAGAATAAAATTCCTAACTTTTAAGAGATTTGTCTTAATAATAAAGCTAACCCTGAATTAGATGTAGCACTGGGATTAAATTATATGACCCATATGTTCAATCCCTTTTAGCATAAAATTTAGCACAAAGAATGCACATAGTATTATTAGTAAATATCAACACTCGCATTTTAAGTGGCTTCATACAGATTATGGTTAAGACTGATTATCAGGCACTTGTATGTCAAGTGCTTTTCTTACTTAATCAATAATAATAACCATCACTAACATCTATTCATCATATACTGTGATCCAGGCATCTTGCTAACAGCTTTACAACCTTTATTTCACTTAATCCACGAACGACCCACCTTTTACCAAAAAAAAGATTTAAAACCATCTATACAATGATGTATGGTCCTTCGATTATCATACATATTAATATTCAGGCAAGCTTAATAACAGCTTAGTCTTAAATTGATGCATACTTCCTCAATTTACATGACTAATTGAATAAATGCCATGTAGGAGATTTTTGCAGTCAGGAAATGAACTAAATAGTCTGACAAATTAATTCATGCTATGATCTACAAGTGATGATGAGTAGGTATGCTATCTTTTCAGGTTATTTCGATTTCTGAGCAAAAATGTCATAATCCAAAGCAGTGACTTGGATATGAAATATAGGAATTAGGGCCGATTAACAGGAAAGGTGAGAATGGGTGCTGAGTGGAGGGCCCTATGTATCTGTCAGGGCAGGGAGTAATACACCAACAGAGCAGTAAGCATAGAAAGAGACTCAATTATTTGGGGGGGGAAATTAGGTCAATCTCACTTTACAATGGCAATTAAAGTATCATTATATTTTATTATCTTTAAGCATTTAATAATTTAAGCTCAGCTTTCACATATTTTTTGCAATCATTAAAGTTTAAGTTTGTTATTTTAACTACAGTCATAAATGTGAGAGGCATATAAGATGGTATTAAATGTCAAATCAAACTTATGGTTTATATATATATACATGGTTATGACCATGTATCTCCATCCAACACTTCGTAAGTCAGTGCTTACTGTGTGCTAAACACATTATAATATTAAGTCCCAACCATGCTGCTTAGTAACCATGCAACTCTGAGCAACCTAATTAACCTCTCTGAGTCTATCTTCTCATCAGTGCAATGGAGATAATAGAATTCTGTATGCACTAACGTACTTTATCCTTCAGTCGTTCTTTAGGTTCTCTCATTGTCCACATTATGTGCACAACAAGATGGGACCTAAGACCTCTTCACAAAAAACTTGCCCTCCCTGGGTCTAAGTGGCAGAACCTGGACTCAAACTCAGAGCTGGTGCTTCAGGGGAAACTCAACCAACCAGTGCCTGGGGTTCATTTGCCAAAATGTCAGATTACGTAGTTAACACACCATAGGAAGTTAAATAAACGTTTGACAATATCACCTACTGTATTATAAGTTTCCCTGCTCTATCGAGGGTGCGGCCACCATGGGGAAAGACACTGGCCTTTTCAAACAGAAAAGCTGCTTCTATAATCAGCCTACAAAAGTCCCATGGGTTGAGATGCAGGGTGTAAGATGGCACAAGTCGGGAAAGATCGACAGAAATAACACTTTTGGCTGCCATGTCAGAATACAGACTGCTGGAAGACAAGATGTAGTCCTTTTTCTTAACTGGAATATTTTCTTGCCAATACTTTTAGTTGGACTAATCTAACTTTGATTTTTTTTTTTTTTTTATGACCCAACTAAGCAGTGTTTTAGCAAAAGGCACTCCATTAGCGCCAACCGTCCCCTGACTTCAGACTCAGTTGAACCTTAACTTGTATCTCCAGTAACTGAAGTGTAATTGACATTAGCAAACCGACATAAGAAACCAAACTGTGTCACATAAAAAATACTGGAAATTCATGCGCCCTAAAGATCTCTTTAAAAAATTCAATAAAATGTATAAGTATAAATTCTTATAATCCAACTTCTGGATTCTTTCATGGTCTAGATTAAGTGACAAAACTTAATATTTAAAAAGGCTGCAGTGGAGGCTCGGATGGTGGTGGGGCAAGAGGATCCTAAGTTCACTCTGTCCCATGGATACAATTAGATAGCACTTTCAATAGTCTGAATAACCCAGAAAACGACCTGGAGACTGTCAGAATGAACTCCACAACCAAAGAAGAGAAGAGACCACATGGAAGAAAGTGGGTGGAAATGCTATTTGAGACCTAAATAGACCATGGCCAACTGCAGACAGGAGGGAGCCTGGAGTGCAGTGGAGGGTGGAAAACAGACTATCACACCAGGGAGCCTGCATGGAGAAGATGAATCCCCAGAACATTTGGCTATCAAAGCGAGAGGGGCCGAATTTCATGACTTCTTACAACCAGCAGGACTTAAGGTCTGGAATTCTAAAAATCAGCAGGCTGGGCTCTGGGTGAACCAGAAGGACTTAGAGAGCTGAGCCCCACCCCTTAAAGAGACAGCACACTAAACAGCTTCTGCAGACACTGCATATACACAGCAGTTTGAAAAACACAGAGGACAAATGGGAGAAAGAGTGATTTACTCATCACACAGCCTATCCCAAAGAGACAGGGATCTCAGAGAGACCCCTCCAGGAACGAAGGAGCTGGCAGGTAACATTCCTCCCCCAGCCTCCACCCATCATCTAACTTGCTTCCAACAAGCCCCACCGGATGCCTCTGCACTTTGGTGGACTGCCCTCACCAGTCATGCTTGCCTCAGCCCCAGAGCTGCAGTTCCCCCTCATCCAAAAACCAGTGCAAACCTCACCAGCACCACCTCTCTGAACCCCACATGTTTTGCTTTAGCCCTGCCAGCAGCTGTGGCTGGCTACAGGTGCTACAGAAGCCTGAGGTGAACCTTGTTAAAGTGCATGCCCCATCCATATGCACTTAGCAGATCTCCATAGGCCAGCCTGGTCCTGGCCATGGCAGCTCCAGATCTCGTTTAGCAAGCAGATCTGTATATACCTTGTCAAAATTCATCATACCCTGGCTGGGGACCAAACACTTCCCACAACAGGCAAAGAGAGCCATTGCAGATGACTGGACCAGAGGAAAAAGTGACTAGAGCACGACAGGGGACACTCCCTGAAGTGCCAGGTTCAGACGAACAGTGGGCACTGCACTATAGGACACTATAGGACCTCTTTTTCATAAGGTCATTACCTTCAATATCAGGAGACATAGGTGATTTTCCTAACAAGCACAAACAGAGAGAGTCAGGAAAAATGAGGACAAAGGAATATGTCCCAAATAAAGAACAGGACAAAATCACAGCAAGAGACCTAAGTGAAACTCATAAAAGTAATATATACCTCATAAAAATTTAAAGTAATGATGATAAAGATATTCACTAAACTTAAGAGTGGAGGATCTCAGTGAGACCATTAACAAAGAGATAGAAAACATTAAAAAAAGAACCAATTATAGATGAAGAGCTCAATAAATGAGAGTGAAAACACACTTTATAGAATAGGCTAGAAGAAGTAGGAGGATAAATTAATCACCTGGAAGACAGAGTAATTGAAAACAGTCAAGCTGAACAAGTGGGAGGGGGAAAAAAGTTATGCAAATTGAAAATAGCCTTAGGGAAGTCAGTGACTCCATCAAGCATAGTAACATTCATATTAGAGGGAACCCAGAAGACAGAAAGGGGGATGGAATGTTTATTTGAAGAAATAATAGCTGAAAACTTCCCTAATCTGGGGGAAAAAAGGAAATCCAAGTCCAGAAGGCAAAGAGATTCCCCCCAAATCAACCCAAGGAGGTCCACACCAGAACACAGGGTAATTAAAATGGCAAAAAGTGATGATAAAGAAAAAAATTTAAAGCACCAAGAGAAAAGAAGACTGTTACATATAAGAGAAACCCCATAAGGCAATAAGTGCACTCTTCAGTAGAAACTTTGCAGGCCAGAAGGGAGTGAAAGATATATACAAAGGGCTGCAAGGAAAAACAAAAACAAAACCCTGCAACCGAGAATACTCTATCCAGCAAGGCTATCATTCAAAACAGAAGAATAACGAGTTTCTCAGACAAACAAAAACTAAAGGAGTTCACGACTACTAACCAATCCTGCAAGAACTATTAAAGAGGATTCTTTGATCAGAAAGGAAAGACATTAGGGAGAGCATGAAAAATGAGAAACACAAAAGCAGTAAAAATAAGTATTTATGTAAAAATCGAAGAATTCAGAAAACAACAAGATATAAAATATGACAACACATACCTAAAATGTAGTGTGAAGAGGAGTAAAGAAGGTGCCCATCTTAAGCATTCATCAACTTAATATACACCGCTACATGTAGAAGATGTTTACATACAAACCTAATTGTAACCACATGTCAAAACCCAGCAATAGGCATGCAAGGAATAAAGACAAAGGAATCCAAGTATATCACTAAAGAAAGCCAACAAACCATGGAGGAGACCAGGAGAAGGATCACAAAAAAGCTACAAAAATAACCACAAACCATATAACAAAATGGCAATAAAAATATATTAGTAATTACTTTGAAAGTAAATGGAATGAGTGCTCCAATCAAAAGACACAGGTGACAAGAGTAGTTAAAAGAACAAGGTCCATCTAAATGCTGCTTACAGGTCACTCATTTCAGACCAAAAGACACCTGCAGATTGAAAGTGACGGAATGGAGAAACATCAAACATGCAAGTGGAGGTCAAAAGGAAGTCAGTTTAGGGGCGCCTGGGTGGCGCAGTCGGTTAAGCGTCTGACTTCAGCCAGGTCACGATCTCGCGGTCCGGGAGTTCGAGCCCCGCGTCAGGCTCTGGGCTGATGGCTCAGAGCCTGGAGCCTGTTTCTGATTCTGTGTCTCCCTCTCTCTCTGCCCTTCCCCCGTTCATGCTCTGTCTCTCTCTGTCCCAAAAATAAATAAACGTTGAAAAAAAAAAATTAAAAAAAAAAAAAAAAAGGAAGTCAGTTTAGCAATGCTTATATTGAACAAAACAGACTTTAAAACAAAGAGTATAATGAGATAAAGAGGGACGCTATATAGTAATATAGGGAACAATCCAAGATATAACAATTGTAAATATTTTTATACCCAACATGATAGCACCCAGATACATAAAAAAATTAATAATAAAAGAACTAAATGATAATAATGCAATAAGAGTAGGGGACCTTCACACCTGACTTACATCAATGAACAGATGATCAAAAGAGAAAAGCAACAAGTCAACATTGGCTTTGAATGACTCACTGGACCAGATTGATTTTACAGACATTTTCGGAACATTCTACCCCACAACACCAGAATACACATTCTTTTCAAATGCACATGCAACATCCTCCAGAAGATATCAAATAGTAGGCCACAGAACAAGTCTCAATAAATTCAGAGATGGAAGCCATACCATGCATCTTTTATGACCCCAATGCTATGAAACTGGAAATCAGCCACAAGAAAAAATCTGGAAAGAGCACAAATACGAGGAGGTTAAATAACATGCTATTAAACAATGAATGGGTCAACCAAGATATCAAAGAATAAATTGAAAAATACATGGAAACAAATGAAAATGGAAACACAGCAGTCCCAAACTTTTGGGACAGAGCAAAAGTAGTTCTAAGAGGGAATTTTATAGCAATATAGACTTAGCTCAAGAAGCAAGAAAAATCTGAACTAAACAACCTAAACCTTACACCTAAAGGAGCTAAAACAAAGAATGAAAAAACCTAAAACCAGCAGAAGGAAGGAAATAGTTAAGATTAGAAAAAAAAATAAATGACATAGAATCTAAAAATACCATAGAACAGATCAATGAAACCAGGACCTGGTTCTTTGAAAAGATCAACAAAATTGATAAACCTCTAGCCACACTCATCAGAAAAATAAGAGAAAAACAACCCAACACACAAAATCACGAATGAAAGATAAATAACAGACACCATAGAAATGAACAGACACCATTCTCTTATAAACATTGTAAAAGAATACTATGAAAACCTATATTCCAACAAATTGGACAACCTAGAAGAAATGGATATATCCTTAGAAACATATAACTTCCCAAAACTGAAGCAGCAAAAAATAGAAATTTGAACAGACTAATTACTGGCAATGAGACTAAATCAGTAATAAAAAATAAAATTCCAGCACATAAAAATACAGGACCATATGGCTTCACAGGAAAATTCTACCAAACATTTAAAGAAGAGTTAATACCCATTCTTCTCAAAGTACTCCAAAAACAAAAAGAAAACAAAGGAAGGAAAACTTTCAGATTCATTCTATGAGGCGAGCATTACCCTGACACAAAAGCCAGAGAAAGACACCACAAAAAATAAAATAAAAAAAACTACAGGCCAAAATCTCTGATGAACACAGATGCAAAAATCCTCAACGAAATTCTAAAAAACTGGATCCAACAATATAGTAAAAAAAAAAAAAAAAAAAAAAAATCATTCACCATGATAAAGTGGGATTTATACCTGGGATGTAAGGTTGGTTCAATATTTGCAAATCAATCATCATGACACATCACATCAATAAGAGAAAGGATAAGAACCATATGATCATTTCAATAGATACATCAAAAGGATATCACAAAGTACAACATCCATTCATTGATAAAGACCCTTATCAAATAGGTTTAGAGAGAACATACCTCAATAATAATAATAAAGGCCTTTTATGAAAATTCCACAGCAAACATCACATTCAATGGGGAATAAACTGAGATCATTTCCTTTAAGGTCATGAATTAGATATAAGGATGTCCACCCTCAACACTTTTATTCAACATGGTACTGGAAGTCTCAGCCACAGCAATCAGAGAAGAAATAAAAGGCATCCAAATTGGTAAGGAAGAAGTCAAACTTTCACTATTTGCTGATGGCATGATACTATATATAGAAACCCTAAAGACTCCACCAAAAACTACTAGAACTGACAAATGAATTTGGTAGTCATAGGGCACAAAATCATTATACAGAAATCTGTTGCATTTCTGTGTACTAATCATCAAACAGCACAAAGAGAAATCAAGAAAACAATCCCACTTGCAATTGTACCAAAAACAGTAAAATGCCTAGCAATGAACTTAACAAAGCAAGTGAAAGACTTGTACTTTTTTTTTAAATTTTTTTTTAACGTTTATTTTTGAGACAGAGAGAGACAGAGCATGAACGGGGGAGGGGCAGAGAGAGAGGGAGACACAGAACCGGAAGCAGGCTCCAGACTCTGAGCCATCAGCCCAGAGCCCGACGCGGGGCTCAAACTCACAGTCCGTGAGATCGTGACCTGAGCTGAAGTCGGACGCTTAACCGACTGAGCCACCCAGGCGCCCCGACTTGTACTCTTAAAACCATAAAACACTGATGAAAGAAATTTAGGACAAAACAGACAAAATATGGAAAGACTCATGCTCATGGATTGGAAGAACAAATATTGTTAAAATCTCTATACTACCCAAAGAAATCTACACATTAACGCAATTCCTATAAAAATATCAAGAGAATTTTTTTTTTAACGTTTATTTATTTTTTTGGGACAGAGAGAGACAGAGCATGAATGGGGGAGGGGCAGAGAGAGAGGGAGACACAGAATCAGAAACAGGCTCCAGGCTCCGAGCCATCAGCCCAGAGCCCAACGCGGGGCTCGAACTCACGGACCGCGAGATCGTGACCTGGCTGAAGTCGGACACTTAACTGACTGCGCCACCCAGGCGCCCCAAGAGAATTTTTTCACAGAACTGGAACAATCAATCCTATAATTTGCATGGCACCACAAAAGTCCACAAACTGCCAAAGCAACCTTGAAGAACAAAGCTAACAGTATCACAATTCCAGATTTCAAGTTATGTTACAAAGCTGTAGTAAGCAAAACATTATGGCACTGGACCAAAAATAGATGCATAGGTCAACAGAACAGAGACACCAGAAATGAATCTGCAATTGTATGGTCAATTAATCTTTGACAATTAATCTTTGGCAAGAATAGCAATGGGAAAAAGTCTATTCAACAAAAGGTGTTGGGAAAATAGGTCAGCTACATGCGAAATAAGGAAACTGGACCACTTTCTTACACCACACACAAAAATAAACTCAAAATGGATTAAAGACCTAACAGTGTGAGAACTGAAACCATTTATGGTCTCAGAAGAGAACACTGACTGTAATTTCTCTGGCATCAGCTGTATCAACATTTATTTGGACAGGTCTCCTGAGACAAGAGAAGCAAACAAAAATAAACTATGGGGAATTCATCACAATAAAAAGTTTCTGCATAGTGAAGGAAACCATCAAGCAAACAAAAAGGCAACATACTGAATAGAAGATATGTGCATTTGATATATCCAATAATCGGTAAGCAAAATATATAAAGAGCTTACACAACTCAACACTCAAAAGAAACAAATAATCCAACTAAAAAATGGGCATAAGACATGAACAGACATTTCTTCAAAGAAGACCTAAAGATGGCTCACAAAAAGATGCTCAACGTTATTCATTATCAGGAAAAGTCAAATCAAAACTACAATGAGGTATCACCTCACACATGTCAGAATGGCTAAAATCAAGAACACAAGAAACAATAGGTGTTGGTGAGGATGTGGACAGAAAGCAACACTAGCATACTGTTGGTAAAAATGCAAATTGGTGTCGTGACGGTGGAAAACAGTATGGAGGTTACTCAAAAAGTTAAAAATGGAAGTATCCTACAATCTAGTTATTGCACTGCTGGGTATTTACTCAAACAATACAAAAACACTAGTTCACAGGGATACACGCACCCCTATGTTTAATGCAGCATTGTTTACAATAGCCAAATTATGGAAACAGCCCAGGTGTTAGTCAACAGACACATGGATAGAAAAGGGGCGTGTATGTGTATATACACACAAACGTACATACATACAACGGAGTAGTATTCAGCCAGAAAAAGAATGCAATCTTGCCATTTGCAATGACATGGATGGAGCTCTCTAGCTACTCTCTAGTAGTACTCTCTAGGAATATTTTAAGAGAAATAAGTCAGTCAGAAAAAGACTAAAAGCACACGATTTCACTCCTATGTAGGATTTAAGAAACAAAAACAAAGGAGCAAAGGAAAAAAAAAAGAGAGAAAGACAAACCAAGAAACAGACTCTTAAATACAGAGAACAAAATGATGGTTCTGAAAGGGGAGGCAGCAGGGGTGGGTGAAATAATCAAAAGGGCTTAAGAGCACACCAATGGTGACGAGCATCATTAGTAATGATGTCAAGTGTTAAATCACTATACTGTATGCCCAAAACTAGTGTAACATTGGGTGTTGACCATACTGGAATTAAAATTAAAAGCTTCATTAAAAAACACTAGTCTGAAACAACAAAAAGGCTGCAGGTTATAATGGCCATCTTATAAACATACTGTCAAAGAGTAAAACTTGGTTCTTTCCTTGGTGAAGAGCTGTGGCTCTAAAATCTATTTTAAGAAATCTTACCCAGGCAATTAGCTATCCATGTGATGACACAGGCTTTATGGTGCTAGGCCAAGTTTTGAAACTTCAGAGGAAGAAAAACAAGGCTCATTTTATGCAGACCAGTTTAGAGAAACTATGGAGATGGGTAAGTAATAGTCAATTAAAACTATGATTGATTCTTATAAAATAAGTAATCGTGTGTTTCGGGATAAAGGGCAAAACATGTGCCCGACCAGATTCAGGTTGAGGGCAGATGTCAGGATGGGAATTGGATGTATCTAAGATAAAGAAGAAGGAACAGATATTAGCCAGGTTTTAAAATAATAGGAATAAGAGGGCCGTGGGGATGGCTCAGTCCGTTAAGCATCCAACTCTTGGTTTCAGCTCAGGTCACGATTTCACGGTTCATGAGATTGAGCCTCACATTGGGCTCTGTGCTGAGAGTGCAGAGCCTGCTTGGGATTCTCGCTCTCCTTCTCTCTCTGCCTCTCCCCTGCTCACATGAGCACTTGTTCTGTCAAAAATAAACAAAATTTTAAAAGATTTAAATAAAAGGATAGGAGAATTCCAGGGACTAGGAACAGCACATTACACTTGGGAGCCATAGGTGACCTGATATGGCAGGAGGGTGAGATGTGACAGGAGAGAAATAAAAGGAGGCTCCAGGAGGTGTCAAAGTGTCCAGTAGCAAAGGACTATGAGAGTAATCCCATTGGAGCCAGAAGAACACAGAATGGAAAATATATTCTGTAAATCCATGTAACTTGGCTGCACAAGATTTCCCAAAGGATTTATTAAAAAGCAAGTCCAGGGGCGCCTGGGTGGCGCAGTCGGTTGAGCGTCCGACTTCAGCTCAGGTCACGATCTCGCGGTCCGTGAGTTCGAGCCCCGCGTCGGGCTCTGGGCTGACGGCTCGGAGCCTGGAGCCTGTTTCCGATTCTGTGTCTCCCTCTCTCTCTGCCCCTCCCCCGTTCATGCTCTGTCTCTCTCTGTCCCCAAAATAAATAAAAAACGTTGAAACAAAAATTTAAAAAAAAGCAAGTCCATTATATTTTGCAGGAAACGTTGCCTGATTTTATAAGAAAAGACATCGTAAGGCAGTTTTATTTTGTGTCTCTGTAACAACCTGCTGTTTAACAGTTGAGTGGTCTAGTCACATCTCCACCCCACGACTTCGCTTTTCTCTTTAGTTTAACTGCGATGACAACTCTCTTAAAAGGGTCATGTGACTGGCATGGTTATTCTGTACATGCACTAACCCATTCTAAATGCATATATATATATATATATATATATATATATATATATATATATGGCCACGGCAATTGTGAAAATTACTGAATTACATGTAAAGCAACCACTATCACTATGCCCAATTTACAGATGCCAAGAATAAGGCACCAAGATGAAAAGAAACATGGTCAAGACCACAATAGCTGGTCAGCAGTGAAGCTGGTGGCAAATGACAGAGTTCAACAAGCCGTGTCTCCAGGAGACTACTCACAGAACAGCGAATAGTGTCAAGCATGGAGTGGGCCCTCAAACCTTACATGAATGAATGGATGACTATCTCTGTGGTGAACTAAAGAAAGAGCCAACCTCCTTGCCACTCGAGGAGTGACACCAAGACATGGAGAATAATTCCCCTTTTTTGGAATTTGGGTTAACTCAGTGACTTGCTCTTTCCAAACAATGGGGTCAAGATGCCAATTCTGGTCTTAAGTATTAAGGATCTTGGCTCTTTTAAGTCGGCAACCAAGCTTTCAAGAGGCTCAGCTTAGACAAGGGCGCAGTGACAGGCAATCTGAAGAGAGACTTCGGAGGCTGTGAGGCCATCTTGGATGTTCCTGATGTGTACATGACCTTACTATGTCCAGTCAACTTGCAGATTCATGAAAAACAATATATTACTGTGGTTTTAAGCCACTCCAGTTTGGGGTGGTTTAGGGCATATAAATAATCTTAGTGACAGTAGATGTACTTGCCTTTTTCATAATTAATCTAGGACTCATTCAAATGAAACCATCACTGCCACTGGTCTCTTTTCTGTAAAACATCCCAATTCTTATCACTTACCCGAATGGTATTTGGAAGCACCAAAACGTGTTTTTCAAAAATGAAAGGACACTTGAGTTTCAGGAAATTAGTTTTACAAAACCCTTTTTTCTCTTTTAAAATGTCTTTTCTTCTAAGATGTTTTTAATAATTGAAGAACACCATTTTTTACTTCTGTTTATTTCCTCCGACAGTCTTAAGGCATTCTACCACCTGGAAGGTCAAATGCAGTAACAACAGGAAGACTATCAAGTTGAAGATGGCCATAATCACACCTAAAAGCTTCATATCAACACAACAGCTTCTTTTCAAAGGACATTTATTATCCCAACCAATTCCATTTTGACACACAGACCTGCCAGCGGGAACACGCTGCCAATTTTCTTTCAAAGAAAACACCTGTGTCCTTTCAAACTCCAAAACAACTCTGAGGGAAGTAAAAATGTTAATCCATCAAGTGGTTGTTTGGTTAATATGATAGTTTAATAGCATAGATGTAGCCCCAGATCTTTATTTCCTTTCATAAGCAACAATGCCTTTCTTACCCCGTGGGTAAAGGCATGATTACCTCAATACGGCTGTGGAGTCACATGAGGTTGGAATGTAAAATGTGTTTGAATGCAGAGTGTCACTTATGCAATGGCAGGTCGACATTTAAATTGTCTTGTAGACTTCAGTATTCGTACATGCCCAAATATGTCTTGAAGACTGGTAGGCTATTGGCATGAAGGATTGATGAGGAACCCCCCCCCCGCCCGGGAGAAAATTCATCCTAAAGAAAGATGTCAGCAAAATCTCAAAACAGTATCAAGGCATCGATCAACAAGGGAAACACAAAATTCTGAATACTACATACTATCAGCCATTTGGATTTCTAGGGCAGGAGAAGCCAGGGTTATAAACCCCCTCCTCTATGTGACTTATCTCTCTCCATGATAAATCTTGTAAGCAATCAGGATATGAAACAGGAGGCAGTATCTCTAATAGAATCAAACATAAAAGGGGAGAGGCAATAATCTCCCAGCCCAGCACCAAACACACAACAGTATTTTAATACGTGAAGGAAATCTCACTACACGTGTCAGAGTGGGAGACAAGACAAATGGTAAACACCAGGTGTTGGTAGAAGGATTTATTTATGATGCTGCAGGAGACATGTCTTATGAGATTTCCAGAAACGAGCAGGCAATTGGCAAGGGTAATTTGTTGGAGAGTGAGTCTCTAACATCTCCTCTGTGTCTCCATTTGGCCAGGGTAACTTCAGGGGTCTCAGCTTCCAACAACGATGGCGGCATATGGGGCTAGCAAGTTGGATCTGATCAGCTCCTTTGTGAGTAAATTACTAATTTACTTTCTGGAATGCATCAGGAAGCAAATCAATAATAAGAGTTGCTAATGCTTTAAACTTACGATGACCTTAATTTTTATGATCCTAACATGTTTTCCTCATCCTCATAGAACTTCACGTTGTCCCATGACTGAGAAGCAGCAAAATGGTCACACAGCAGCACAGGGGTCACAAGATATGCTGGCTCTAGGTGGGCCAGGACTGGTGCCTGTCCCTGTCACCTGAGAGTTTTGTGACCTGACTTACAGAGGAGATGGTGGTAATCTCATTTTGTTAAATTGCTGTGAGGGTCACAGGAAATAAGGCACCTCACGCATGCTTCGACATGATAAATTATAAGAACCACAAGTCCAAAATTCTTTAAATTTTCTGTGTGGTCCACGGTCTCCAGAGAGGCTTTCCTGACAAATGTTCTTGCTGCTTCTCTACACGCTTGTCACAACTCCCAAACAGAGACGGAGCTGACTTCCCTCTGAACCCGCCTGGGGTGGCCTTCTGATGTGCCTTGGTCAACAGAATGGCTGTGCCAGTTCTGGGGCTAGGTCCTAAGCAGACTGGCACTTTAGTTCCCACCATCTTGGAATCTAACTGACCTCTATCTAGGAAGCTCAAGCTAGACTAGAAGAATAGGAGACACTGCGTGCAGAGAGTCCATGGCCAGCTCTTCCAGACACCAGGTGAGACCAGGAAAACCATCCATGTGGCCACGTATACTCTGGCCCCACTGATGTCAGCAGTCTTAGCGCCCTCCCTCGTTCACACCGCACAAGCCACTCCGACCTTTCTGGTTGCCAGGGGACTCACACATGCTGACTCCTCTGCCTGGAGCCTGCTCCCAGCAAGCCCCTCCACCAGTCACCCCAGATACTCCCTGTCTCCTTTTCTCTGGATAAGACGAATTGAGCCTGCCATTTCCTCTTACAAAAAGCCCTTCATTTTTCTTTATAGCATTTCCAATAATGACAATTGTGCAACATTTGTTTGGTATCTGCCTCCCTTGTGTCTAGAGGTTTACTGAAGGCACTGGGCACAATGTCTCTGATCTACTAGATGCTGAGTATGCACTGCTTGAATTAATTAATCAAGAGGTTGGTTGTAGCAGAGCCCCATGTCTCCAGGCTCAAAAAAAAAAAAAAAAAAAACAAATCCTGGTCTTGTTCTCATCATTTGCCTTTCTCACTCCCTTTTGTGGGAAATCAGTGTGAGGTTGTCTACCTTCTATATAAAAGACTTGTTTCCTGTTGAGGGAGGTACATTTCAAGTCATGGACACATGGCTCCCATCGCTCATTTGGGTTGGTCACGGACACACATGAGAGAGAGAGAGACAGAGACAGAGACTGAGACAGAGAGAAGAGAAGACAGAGAGAAGACGGCGAGAGAGGAGAGAGAGACATGGACTCAGAGCTCAAGAAAGGAAAGAAACTTCAGAGTGAGTGATTCTCAGTAGTCTTCGCATTGGCCGACAAACCCATCCTCTCTGCCTCTGGCTCTTAAAGCATCGTGTACCTCTTGTACGACTTTGCACATATGGTCACGGATCCTGGTCGGGCTTATGTCTGTCCCCCAAGAGACAGGAAGATACTTGAGCCCAGCAGCTTACCATCTTCACCTCAGGGTGACGCCAATGTAACTGAGCCCTGGCATCAGCCCTGCACTCACCCTGACCCGTCTCGAGTCCCATCTCACAGTTGCACAGCGAAGCACAAACAAAAGAAGGCTAATCAAAGAATAAAAAGTTACCCAACACATGCTAGCCTGGGTTTCTGTTATTTTTTTCAAAGCCCAGATAATGTCATAAACCCACATAAACAATTACAGCCAAAAGCAAGTTTTTATTTACAAATAAACAGAGATTGATTTTGGTTTCATTCTATCCTCTGCCCATTCTGTGTGGGGATCAACTTAAGAATTTGGGGGTTTGGGGAGGTTACAAAAACAAAACACACAGGCCCCAGATGTACTGAGCAGCTACACAAGGGTCAGGAAGGCTGATCTACATGGGCGAGCCTGTGGTAACATGATGAGACACCCCAGTTCTGTTTCCAGAGGCCTGTTTCTTACATAAGTGATCCAAGCATTCCATTTTGTCACTGCATTGAAGCCAGCGTGTGGGTCTGTATTTCCACACATTGCTTTCTCTTTGACATAACTCATTATAAAAGACAGCCAGGGGGACTGTAGCTCATTTGGAATTCACCAAGGAGGCAGCTCTTGCCCGAATGGGAAGAAGGGAGAATGACCTGTAACAGGAATGAATCCTCCAGTAGAAACCATGGGCATTTCCTTTCTGGTGATGCTCTGGAGAGTTACAAAATTCCATGGGAGATAGCTTCAAAGGAAGACGCTCAAGGATTAAGCAGCTTTGTTTAAAAAGCTTTGTTTCCCAGTAGGAAAATGTCTTTGCTTTTTGGTCACCAAGAAAAACGACTTAGAGTAGTTGTGAAAGAGTCATCTTGTACAGATGGCTAATTTATGCCAAGTATGGTCACTTGCACACTTTCTAGGCCTGTTATCCATTTGGTGGAGATTTTATCAATTATATGTTGAGAAAGGGTTTCTGCCTGGTGCAAAGCTAATTTCTCCATGTCAGACACAGCACATGGAGTCAATCAGAAGGACTCCAAAATGGAATGGGTTCATCCATTACCTGGAAAGTAGTCTTGGATATACATGTTCTGTGTTCTGAATATGCCCCCCCACCCCACCCCCATACACGTATGTTGAAACCCTAAAGCCCAGTGTGATGGAGGGTGGGGCTCATGAATGTTAGTACCTTATTGAAAAAGGCCCCAGAGAGCTCCCTCACCCTTTCCACCATGTTGGGAAGTCTGACCTCACTGGCACCCTGATCTCAGACTTCCAGCTTTGGGAAAGGTGAGACATAAATTTCCATTGTTTATAAGCTACTCAGCCTGCGGTAATTTTTTTTATAGTAGCCTAAAAAGGCCAAGACAAAAGGCGTGTGTATACATTTTTAATATTTATACAGGGACACATTTTAAAAAGTATACTCTTTGCTATGATGTTTAAATTTTTTTGCTAAAAATTTTACTGCCTATTTTTGAGACAGACAGAGAGAGAGCAACCGAGCAAGCACGGGCACGGGAGGGGCAGAGAGAGAGAGAGAGAGAGAGAGAGAGAGAGAGAGAGAGAGAGGAAGAAGAAAAATCCGAAGCAGGCTCCAGGCTGAGCTGTCAGCCCAGAGCCCGACCTGGGGCTAGAACTCAGGAACTGTGAAATCATGACCTGAGCCAAAGTCAGACGCCTAACCTGCTGAGCCATCCAGGCGCCCCTGTTTAAATTTATTTTCTATCTTTCTGCACTGGTTAAATATGAGTTGTATGCAGTTGGAAGCATATTAAAAAAAAAAAAAGACCAACTAAAGAAATGGATTGTGTTAACTTAGCTTCAGACTCTCTTGAGAAGGAAAAACACAAGTACTTCAGGACAATTTATAATACATGGAGACAATGAGCTCATTCTGAAGTATTAACTGGTCCCCTGACCATCAGAAAGGTAGCACCCTTCTGAAAAGCCATCCTATCATCTTCTAAGTGTGTTGTTGACCTAATTACAGGTAACAGTCATTTAACAAAGCAATTCTAATCTGGATTCTGTCACCGTGGGGTGGGAGGTCACCATAGAAGAACATCTCTCAATTTATCTTTATGAAAAAGTTACTGCTTAGAATATAACTGGAAAGAATAACAACCCTTCAGGAGCATGACAAAAATCCTTTAGAAGAAAGATCCTCCCGGTGCAATCTTTTAAAAATTGGTTTAATGTTCTCTGCATTCCTGTGGCAAATGCTATTATGGAAACATGTCTGATGGTCATGGGCCAGTGATTACAGAGATTGGGTGCTGGCATGATGAAGAAGGCAATGTGTGGCTTTCAAAAATGCGTATTTCACTTGGAAGCATGTGCTTTTGAAAACCAGACTGAGTTCAGATAGAAAATGTAGAGCCAAACATAAATTCTGGTCAAAACAAAAATGCTGCTCAAGAAATAGTACCTGTCTGTAGAGATAAGCTGGGCAATAAGCATTAGGACCATCATTTATTTATTTGGTGAGAAGATGTGGGAACTGTACACAAAAAAATCTGAAAACAAAGCTTTTAGGCTATTTAAAGTTGTTGAGGCAAGAATCTAGCCTGGCTCACAAAACTGTTAATCAGATTATATTAGTGTTTTGGCAGACTGATAACCCTGAAAGGAAAGATAATCTGTGGAATGAACCTAAATTCACAGACAGATGCATTCTGCCAGTGTTTTCTTTTATGTGGGGCTCCCCCAGAAGCATGCCTGAGACAAGGATTTAAGTGTGAGGAGTTTATTTGCGAGCAGATCCCCAAGAACCACTGGTGGGAGCCTATGGAGGTTTCATTATTTGTAACCAAGTTTCCATCATGGGTACCTGGAGCTTGATTCTGCTGGGAAATGTTGGGAGCCAGTACCGGAGATCAAGTTATACCTCAGAGTGATCCCACCCCTGGGTTGCTGGGTATTCACCCACCAGCCCCTGCTGGTCTCTGGGTGAGGGCTGCTTATAAACGCTTTAATTCCACGGCACTTGTAGCTTCCCACACTGGAGGACTGAGCATGCTCTGTGGTCAAGGAAACAAATGCAGGTGCCAGTGGCAGGGAGTCTGAGAGGTAAAATCAAGATATGTGGGGGGCGCTGACATCATGGGCTACACATGGGAACTGGCTATTCTGAATGAGAGGAAATTACCAGGAATTGCCTGAGAACTCATTCGTAAGCAATTAAAGAACAAACAAATCTAAAAATCAAAACCCCAAAAACACACCCTGGGACAATTAAGCAATGTGTAAGACACTAAAGCATACATTTAAGTGTCATAGACTGTGACCAGGTTTATCCTTATACCTGCAAGATTAGGCAGATGCCTCTGTAGCCTGATTTAAGAAACTACGATCCAGAACCGAAGATATTTTTCTACTGCCTGCCTGTCCTAGTACCTAAAATGTTTCCATTGGAGATTCAATACTTTGGGTAACCTATATTACTCTGTGTGTGTGTGTGTGTGTGTGTGTGTGTGTGTGTGTGCGCGCGCGTGTGTGTGTGTGTGTGCGTGTTTATAATACAAATATACAGATCTATGTACATAAATGTGCTCACACATGGTGGGGAAAGTATTAATATGGAATGAGTTTTAAAAAATATTTCAAGAGCCAAATGTGTTTGTTAGACTCAGATGATCATATGTACCATTTTTTACATATATTTCTTTTGCCATTAAAGCTTCACACATCCCTCATATTCACCAATTACTAGCTGTATGGCCTCAGAAACTGCATTTGGCCACTCTGAAACACAGCTCGCCTATCTCATGAATGCATCTAATACGTACCTACCCCAGGCAAACGCTTGATATTTCCAACATTCCTAAAAATACAGTTGAAAGACACAGCTGAATTTCATGGGGAAAGAAAGGTGACATTATTTGGTATCTATTTCTTCTAATCAACCAGGCTCCCACAGTGCAGAAGTTATAAGTGGGAGGAAAAGGATTATTATTATAATAATTACCATTTTTGAGAGATTCTGTTTATAAGGCCTGGTGCTTTATGAGGGTAAAGACTCTTAGGCCCGCCCTATCCCTAGCATCTAGCAAGCCTCGGGCACACAGTAGGGGCTCAAATGATGTCTGCTTAATTATTTAATTAAGTGGTTAATTTCACACGATCTTCCCAATGTGAATGTAAAGTAAATATTATTAGCTTCATTTTACAGTAGGGAAATGAAATCAAAGAAATTGCATAATTATCCCCAATGACAACCAACTGGTTAGTGCTGAAGGCCTGGGCTTACAACCTGTTTTCTAGGAAAAAAAGAACTACTCTATTTCACCATATATACTTTTTTACAATTCAAGTTATATTTTTGCCATAACTTGCTGTAGCTTATAATATCTTAAATCAGATGCTTTTTTGTAGGAAGTGGGTTAAAGACCTGGCAAAGCTCTATTTAGATGCTGGCAGGCTTTGGAATTTCAACACTTTTTTTTTTTGAAGCATTAACATTCCAGATTCAAGTGAACACACAATTTGCTTCAACAACATGGTAGGTTTGCAGATAATGAATTTACGCAAAGATGGTGAAACTATTCAAATCACTTCGCAGTCAGAGGATATTTTGATGTCATCTGTCCTGCTACTTCTGGGCTTTCCTGTTATCGTGTATAAATTATCTAACCTCTACTTTCACCGGAAAGGCGTTTTCAAAAAATTGAATAGCCACGCATTTTCAATGAAACAGAATGGTCTGCCGAAGAATGCAAAAGGCAACCGTTGTAGTTTGTTTCATAAGCACACAGACTGGTGGCAAAAGAAGAATTATATTCAGAACGATTCCCCAGACAAGTTGAGCAAGACTGGGAACCATCTCAACAGAACCAAATTACAAGGTTTGCCCAGTAACTGTTATTTAGTGAATAGGTGTTCCTGGCTTTTGGGTTTGCTGTTAAGCTTGGCTACAATCTTATCATAGACACACTGGCCATGGACCCTCATTTTTCCAAGGAGTTAGACTAGATGAAACAAGACCCAAGAAATGTAGGAGACTTTTACTTTAAGGTCGTACAAACAATACAACAAAGTGTGAAGACGACAGAGGATTTGCTTCAAGAAAATAAATATGCAGAGAAATAAGAAGGTCTAAAAATCACGAATTATTCGACAATAGGGGAAACATCCAAAACTGGTCGTTCTAAGATTCTGTTAGAATGTACGAATTCATTTAGAAATGTTCAAGTTAGTAATGTAAATGCGTACATAATGGATAATTGATAATGGTCGATGATTGATAAAAAGTAAATTTCAGTTAACTTGAAAAATAACCAGTTAGGGCTCTCCCATAATGGAACCTTGTGCTATAGTCTTACAGATAGACATTGAGCCTACCCTAAAGAATAACAACCAGGAAAGAAATTCCTGGAATTAAAAATAATTCCATGAATTTTCTCAATCTATAACTACAGTATTATAAAATGAAAACAAAAATTATCTTAAAATCCTGTATCACAAATTGAAATGTTTCAATCGGATAATATTTATTATGTTTAGGGAGGGACAGAGGGAGACTGAAATCTTTTAAAGTCATAATCCTCATTACCAAAAATTAAAATTTGCCTTTACTACATGCAGATTCTCGTTAACCAATGTTTTATTACATCTTCCTAAAACCTGGGTACAGAAGTAACTGTACTGCTTTAAGTAGTTGTCAAAGACTATTGTAAAAGAATTTTTATAAAAAAATTTTATTTTTGTATAGATTTTTTCATCCCCCCCCCATTTTTGTATAGATTTTAAAACTACTTTCAATTAATTTTTTAATTTTTTTAAAAATTTTTTTTTCAACATTTATTTATTTTTGGGAGAGAGAGAGACAGAGCATGAACGGGGGAGGGGCAGAGAGAGAGGGAGACACAGAATTGGAAACAGGCTCCAGGCTCCGAGCCATCAGCCCAGAGCCTGACGCGGGGCTCAAACTCACGGACCGCGAGATCCTGACCTGGCTGAAGTCGGACGCTGAACCGACTGCGCCACCCAGGAGCCCCTACGACAAATACTGGGTTTAAATCATCTCTCTTAATGAGGGCACCTGTTGGGATGAGCACTGGGTGTTGTATGGAAACCAAGTTGACAATAAATTTCATATTAAAAAAAAAAAGAACTCTCTGAAGTTGGATTAATATTTTGGTGTTACTGATGAGGAAATGGAGGCAAAGAAAAAAAAAGTTAGTAAGTTGCCCAAAGTCATCTAGCAGCTGGTAAGTTGCAGAACTGGAATCAGAATCTGCAGGTCTGACTCAAAACCCTAGATTCTTAACCGCTACTTGAAGCAGGAATTCCCTGGCTTCCTTCAGATGTCTAGCTACGATTTCCTAAGGCTCTGTGCGGAATACCATACTTGGAAAACATGTCTGGAATTGAGGTGGGGAGAAAAGGCAGAAATGAGGTATGTCAGGCAAATGAACTGGCCAGGACGGACTAGCTATGGTATTTGCAGGGCCCGGTGCAAAATAAAAAGGCAGGGCTCCTTATTCAAAGATCAGGGTAAACATCCACTAAACATACTAAACCATAAAGCTCTGCCCTTTCTTACCCCCCTCTTCTCTCCCTCCACTTACCCATGTTTATCCCTTCAAGCTCACATCCTCAGGGCACCTGTACCACCTAAGCCTTGGACCATGGCTCTGCACACATGCAAGCCACTGGCAACCTGTTCCATCCCCCTCTTGACAGGTGTCAGACCTACCCTCGGTGCCCAGCCAGAGACAGAAGTCAAGTCAAATCCGAGTTCTCCTCTTCCTGCTGGCCCACCCACACCAACACAGAGTGAAACAGGGATTGCAACCTTTCCCCTGAATGGGCTAGGTACTTGTATGCAAGCAGGCTATAGGTAAGAGGCTCCTCCCTGCTGAGACCCCATGAAATGTGCCTAGGTGCTGACAGTCTGCTGGCATCTCAGGTTTGCATGCCCATGCCTTGTCTCCTGCTGTGGGCATTGAGCGACTGTGGTCAGCAGTGGGAGACTGAAGAGGAGAAAGGCAAAGAGAGGTAGAATCATCACAAGCCAGGCTCCAAGGTGCTTCCTTAGCCCATCAGACTCCATTCATACAAATTCAAAGAGGAAAATATTGAGAATATCAAGATAATGGCCACCAGTGTCCAAACATCAGCTCTGCTGAGCACTGAGGCCAGGATGACATTGGTCCCATGTCCGTGAAAGCAGCTCTCAGAATAATATGTGACATGACCTGCTTACCACCAATACCCATGTTTTGTAAGGAGGCAACAGGCGTCTTCCCCAAGTATAAGATCAGAAGGACTGGAGATATCTGAGAGTCTAGCAAAACTAAGTGAAATGACATTCAAGAAATAGAAGCTCCAACTGATGGGTATTGAGAAGACCCTTCAAAAAGAAGAGCCAAGGATAAGATGCCCGGTGGTTCTACAGTCAACAATGACCCTCTGGTTCAGAGAAAGGAGAAGCTCATGGAGAGTCATTTTCCCTGAAAGCACCTGTTCTGGGGCAGCTTCAAGGAGAGCAGCAGGTTGACACTGGCTGGCATGAGTGCTGGAGGCTGCAGCAGGCTCATGAGCAGTTGCTAAATCTCAGGAATGTTCTCAGGTAGACCCTACCCCACCGATTGCTGGAAATCAGCTGTGGTGTAGATACTTAATCCACACAAATCACTGTACTCAAGATTATAACCATGTGTGGGGGCAGAGACCGGAGCAATCCGAAAGTCAAATTAAAAGTTGTTTGTTGGGGCGCCTGGGTGGCGCAGTCGGTTAAGCGTCCGACTTCAGCCAGGTCACGATCTCGCAGTCCGTGAGTTCAAGCCCCGCGTCGGGCTCTGGGCTAATGGCTCAGAGCCTGGAGCCTGTTTCCGATTCTGTGTCTCCCTCTCTCTCTGCCCCTCGCCCGTTCATGCTCTGTCTCTCTCTGTCCCAAAAATAAATAAACGTTGAAAAAAAAAATTAAAAAAAAAAAGTTGTTTGTTTTGCAGGCAATGGGGAGCCATTAATCTGATCCATATGGTTCTTCATTAAAATAAGCCCGACAGCATTATAAAGGATCACCTTGAAGGGGAGGCTGGTAGAGGGACATCAGCAGGTTACTGAAACAGGAGAGAAAGAAGAGGCACACAAGAGAGATCTAAGGCACTCCAAACGAACAAATTAGCCAATTAGGAAACTGACTTGATGGATTGGGTTTGGGATGGAGGTGGAAGAGGGATACAAAAAGTATCCTTCCGGTACCCTTACCGTAGAGATGATGGTACAGGAAATGGAAACAGAGAAGAATGGATGGAAGAATCGATTTGACAAAATGATGAGTTCAATTGTAAACATGCTTTTCAGTGGCATGACCTGCCCACAGGTGTGGTTAAATGGGACTTCAGTTCAGCAGTGAGAACCCATTCGGAGGTAATAGGGTAACCTGTCACCTAGGAATCATCCACTAAGGATGATCGCTTAAGGAACTGGATTGGTTAAGTGTGAGGAAAGAATACGAGCTCTTTAACAAACTTTTGCTCATCACTGCAAATCTAGTGTGTGTGGCGGGGGGGGGGGGGGACTTAGAAACAGCAGCGATCAATCAATTCACATCTTGTCACTTGATCTGGGGAAGTTTAAAACCGAATTTCGTAACAATGCAAACACTGCTATTCACAAACGCCCTGTAAGGTGTGGAGTGAAAGTGTTTACTGTCGAAACTGCATTGCCTTAGGACAAAAGCCAGTGCAAATATTTGTTCATGGACTCTGTTTTTGAACTTGGCTGTAGATTGGTTGGGAAGATATGAGAAACACCAGTTATCTTGGGTTGGTGGCTGGTGGGGGTGGGGGGGGGAAGCCTTTCATATAGCTTTGATTTTCTTTGTAAGGTAACTGAGAAAGACTTTTTCCTTCAGTTCCTTAGTATTGAAAATGTTTTTAAAACATCTAGGTTGTTTCAAGAGTCATTAGGAAGATTAAGCATTATAACATAACTCACAAACACTGCTCTATTCTGTAGCATTCTGGTAAACAGTCTATGTATTTGACTCTACAATAATGGGATTAATGCAGAATTTATATACCAAACACCTATCTTTTAAAAAAAATTTAGTATTTAATTTTGAGAAAGAGAGACAGAGTGCAAGCAAGGGAGGGGAAGAGAGAGAGAGGGAGACACAGAATCCAAGGCAGGCTACAGGCTCCAAGGCATCAGCACAGAGCCCGACGCGGGGCTCGATCCCAGGAACCATGAGATCATGACCTGGGCTGAAGTCGGACGCTCAACTGACTGAGCCGGCCATTCAGGCGCCCCACAACAACCCCTATCTTTACTAACTATGCATTTTTCTCCTGTTTCTTCCTAATGTGAAAGGTGAGGATACATAAATATGCACGTGATTTTGTTGTTTCACGTAGAAATTCTCATTTCATCATTTCAGCTTTTCCTGTTCCTTACAACATAGTTCAAGGTAAGCAAATGATGGTTAGATCTTTGAACTGAAGAGCTATGTTTTCCCCTTTTATCTCCAGTGCTTAGGTTTGTTTCTGGCACTTGCCGTTTCCCTTATAGGAGCTTTGCTTAGAATGTTGATTGTTTTCTGGTTACAAAGCAGTCACAAAGTTCACACCAACTTCTATCAAAAAAATAAATAAATAAAGCAATTATACACAATGCTCATAGATCGAAAATCTGGCCTCTAATAAGCAATGCATTTCAAGTCGTGTTGGCCCAGATCCCCTCAAACACATGGTCAAGTGTACATAACACAATGGAAGGATTTCCAGAAGCATCTGGAAACCATGGCCACAGAGAGACTGCCAGTCAGAGGAAACGTGGCTGTGAAGGAGAAGCAGAGGCCAACAAAGGTGGCACACAGCACCTGAATTGCAAAGAACGTTGCTGCAGACGCACACTGGGAGAGAGACCATCTTTTCAGTCACCCAGTGGTGACTGGATTTTCATAAGCAAAGTGGCGTCAATTTTCATAAGCAAATGAAGAGATTAAGAGAGACGCAATCACGACAGGCCAATCTCAGAATGTAGGGCTTCCACTCGAGCTGGATATCCACAGACTACAAGTCACCTTCCAAGATTTAGTTTGAAAGCATTTGAAAACAGTTTATAAGACAAAAAGCCCCAATACATATTATACATATGAGGACAGCAATAAAATTATTCATTGGAAAAACAAACCTGGGAATGCCCTAAGCATATTTAAATTAGAAAACACATTTATCCAGGCTTCTAGCCTCACTTACTCAACCAAGTCCCTCCTTCGATGCGCTCATCGTAACACAGAAAGGGTCCAGCTTATACTCAGCAGAAAGCTCACGTTCAGGTTCTTGTCCTTGAATTTGGATATTAATATAAGTCCTTGGGTTTTCTGGATCTTAACGAAAGTTTGCCATTTATGCCAAAAGCCAGTAGACATGTGGCAAGTCTAGACGAAGGGAGGTATTTAGGTAGAGTTTTGTAAATGAGGGAGTTCTCCAAGAGTGTTGGAACACAGAGACATGAAGGCAGGCCAAATATGGCACCTTAACCTATGAAATACTGTAAGCTTGAAAAGGGTTTGAGAAAACAACCGAAGCAAGAAGGTCACTCTGATCTCTCCCCTGCTCTACTGCCCTGACATAGGTCAAAACCCTCACCTGAGAGGCACCTTCCCTGTACCCAGGGGAAAGGAATGTCCTTATCTCTGAAAACAAGGTGAGGCAAAAGGGCCAAACAGGCTTTGCTAAGTTTCCTCCACTTTCTTGCACTGAACTCACCCTCTGACCCAGCCTGTTTCTCCATGACTGCCCACTCTTCATCCAATCTAGCAAAAATACTCAGACCTGACCGTTTCTTCTGGTCTACATCTCCTTATCAAGGCTTCCATGTCAAGGACTACATATTAAATACATCTGTATGCTTCTTTTCTGCAAATCTGTCTTTGTCCATTAGCTTTTCAGACCCAGACAGGGCCCAAGAGGGCCAGGGAAAATGTGCTCTTCCCTCTCACCATGAAGATCTGCCCCTGAGGATACAAGGAGCGGAGGAAGAAAGGTCCCGCACAATGCCAGGGACAGATACTGTCGGTATTCTACAGGCAGAAGAAGGGAATTCAGACTTCAAGGGCAGAGTCCTAGTCATTCATTCATTCTCTCTCTCCTTGCCATAAAACATACTTGTTACTGTTTTTCCACGGAAACTAAGTTCCTCTGGCTTCTAAGGCACTCCACAAACAGGCCATTCGACCACCTGCTAGCGCCTCTCTGCCTCAGCATGGCGCCACCTGTTGGCTACACCCGCAACCCCACAACCACAGGCAGCCCTGCTTCTTGGTGCCTTCTCCAGAAAGCTGGCTTCTCTGTATCCACTCATCCAAACTCATTCTTACCTAAGTCCTTCTTACCTTTCCCAAGATCGTTGACTTTTTCTACACTCCAAACTCCTGCACAGATACACCTTATTTTCCATTCGATTTCCCTTCCACAGCCATGAATTATTCACCAGGCCTGGTGCACACAGGTCCTGCCTACACAATCATGAGCCCAACCCCAGACCTCAAGAAAATTCCTATGTGTAGTCAGGAGTCGGGCACAAATGAGCCTGTACATTATTTTTACGAATAAAGTCTAAGTCGTTTTCTATGTTTGTCGATCTGGTCTCAAGTTCTTAGAAGACAGAGATCTTAGACCTCAGTGACTTTCACGTGTCGTTTCAACTCAAATGTTCTATCTGTGATGTATGCATTTTATGCAGAATTTGTCTTAACGAGTCGGAAAAGGGCGCTCCATCAAGAGTCCCCCTTCCCTCTACCAAATATCCATTTTACTGACTGATCTTCCAGTTCTTAGGCATTAGCCCCACCTACCAGCCACCCAGGCTAGGCAGTCTCCTAGACTCCTTTTCTCCTTTCCTTTCCCATAGTTAGTTCACTCACCCTGTCCAGTTGATTTAATCCCCTGTGTTTTTTCCAAAGCCGTCTCTGTCTTTCCTTTCCACCACCTTGGCCCAGGAGCGCCCCTTCTCATTTCTCACCCGCCAATCATGCTGCCTCCATTCTTCTCCCCTCGCTTACCCCAGAACAGTTTCAGAGTGTTTTTTATTAAACGCATACACAACCATATCCCTCTCCTGCTTAAAATAAATGGCTGCCTATATACCTTTCAGATAAAACCCAGTAATTTAGTATGAGACATAAGATTCTTCAGGTGCTACTCCCCTGCTTTCCTCTCTAGGCTCCCTGTAACTACCTGTTTAAGCCTCAATCTTCAGACACGATGGAATTCTTGAAACGCTGTAAACATTACATGTTCCCTACCGCTAGATGTGGATTCTGTTTCTCTGCCTAGAGTGATTTCCTTCTCCCCTCTCCACATTTTAGTTGATTCAATGAATTAAAGATTGGGCTCCAGGAAATAGTCTTTTCTAAAAAAGCCTTTGAGCTCAATCTATTCTCCATTCCTTGATCTTATCTCTAGAATGAATAAAACGTTTTCACACACCTCCATCATAGAGCTCTGAAGCAATTGTCTGTCTCCCTAAATAGACTACAGTGTTGGGGTTAGTGGTAGCCCTCGAAGGCAAATAGTAAGTTTTATTCCATCTTTGCAATCCTCCCTCCTGGACAATGGAGGTTTTCAGAAATGAACAAATGCAGACTAAATATTCAGACACCAGTGGGCTGAACAGACAGCAACTTCTTGGGAAAATAAACAGAACTATATAAACTTGCATAGGTCTCAGAAGAAAAATGTAAGCTCACTCCATTACAAGAGTGAAGAGGTTTCAAATTAATATGCCTCAGAGGCAGAAATAAACATATCAATTTACTAGTGATTGTTTTTGGTAAATTGTAAAAGGTTTTCATTGGTAAATCTCACCATAACTAGAAAGCCCCAAAACTATCAGTAGCATTTGTTTCTTTCAAGCTTTCCATCAATGATTTTTAATCCAATAGCAGCTACCTTAAGAAATTCATCATTCCTATATGATAGATATAATTGCATTAATCTTCAAAACGCTTATATTTAGCACTGTTTCTTCCAGAAATTGCTAATGCTGACTCTTCCCCCCACCCAGCCCACCCTGTTTTACTTGAGTTGACACAGAATATTGTGCAAATTTAAAGTGTACCCAACATGTTGATTTGATACACTTACATACTGTAAAACAATTACCACCATAGTGTTACCTAACATTTGTGTCATATGACATAATTATCATTCTGGTTGAGAATTTTTAAGATTTCGTAACTCTCAAGTATATAACACAGTATTATTAACTATAATTACTATGATGTACATTAGATTCTCAGAGCCATGCATCGAATAGCTGGAAGTCTATACTCTTTGACCAACATCTACCTACCCCACCCTCTGGTAATCACCACTATAGTCTCTATGTCTAGGCGTTTGGCTTTCTTAGATTCCACATGTAGGCGATATTGTATTACTGTGTTGGTCTTTCTCTGACCGATTTTATTTCCCACGATGTTCTCATGGTCCATCCATGTTATCACAAATGGCAAGATGCCCTTCTTTCTCATGGTTAACTAATATTCCATAGCACATATGTATGAATGCATACACACACACACACACATACACACACAAACACACTTATCTTTTTTTCCATTGGTCCATCAATGGACACTTAGATGGTTTCCCTATCTTGCCTATGGTGAATAGTGCTGCGATACACATGGGATTGCACTGAGTGCATGATGTTGGGTTAATTCCCTTTGTGTCTATACCAAGAAGTGGCATTGCTAGATAATACGGCAATTTGATTTTACTTTTTTGAGGAACTTGAACAATGTTGTCCAGAGTGGCTCCACCCATTTACCAACAGTGCACATGGGTTTCTTTTTCTTCACATACTCGTTAACATTTTTTACTCTCCTCTCTTTGAGGATAGCCATTCTGACAGGTTTGGGGTGGGATCTCATTATAGTTTTGATTTGCATTTCTCCGGTGATGAGTGATGTTGAGCATCTTTTCATATGTCTGTTGGCCACCTGGATGTCTTCGTTATTAAAGTATCTCTTCAGATCCTCTACCCATTTTTTAACTGGATTGTGTGTGTGTCTTTCTTTGTGTGTTTTGGTTTTGTTGTTGTCATTTTGATACTGAGTTGTAGAAGTTGATATATTTTGGGTATTAACCCCTTATCGGGTATACGATTTGCAAAAGTTTTCTCCCATTTAGTAGGTTGCCTTTTTCATTTTGTTAATGGTTTCTTTTGCTGTGCAGAAGCTTTTTACTTTAAAGTGCTCCCACCTGTCTATTTTTTGCTTTTGGTGACTATCATATTACATATTAAGCAATAACATGACCAAGGAAAGAACAGAAAGAATGTACAAATAGAATTCAGTCAGAAATGCAAAGATTGGAAATCAGACATTTCCCCTCAGCACAGATCCTACCAAGTCCATTCCTCAACACCCAGACCAGAGATCTAAGCAAGAGGCCACTGGAAGGCAAATGCAGGCATATTATTTCAAGTGCAGCTACAATGCCATTTAAAATATATACACTGATGTAGTTGAGACAATCTTTCAGAAATATTCTAACTGAAATTCCACAATTAGATTTTCTTCCCTAATACAAGGCAGATTCCTGAATAGAAAGGTCAGAGTACAGAAAAGGGAAGTGAAATTCTAAGTAGGTATCCATCATTTTCTTAACTTTTTACCTTTTCCTACTCATCAAGATGAAAATAATGTATTATTCCTACAAAGGAATAGTATACATAAAATAATAACAGCTTTATCCACACCCTACCATAAACTTTGAAAATGGTAACATTCCCTCATGGTGTACCTCATCACATGAAACTATAAGAAAATCACAATTGAGCATTTATGTTATTAAACCAGTATCACCATGAGCTTATTTTACTAAGAGAACAAAACAGTAGCACTCTGAAAATATAAAATATTTTTATAAGTAGAATCCTTAACAGATTTTGAAGAAATCCAAGGGTTGTTTGATATGTGGAAATTCCCATTGATAAATTTTATTGAGGTGTAAAATTCTTCTATAATTCATCAAAGTAGCTGGGGCACAGTATAAATGCTCTGCCATTCACAAAATCCAACTTTCATTTCTGTTCCACAATTCTACTAGCCAAATTCTGATTATCAAGAGCACAACTTGATTGATTTACTGCTTCATAAAGCTATGAGGAAGAATGACGTGACAGGAAAAAATTCTGTTGATGAATACTTAATATGGGAGATTCGTGGAAAATAAACACCAAGGTGAAGTCAGGACACTTATTCCCAAGGCAGACATCAATGTGTGGACAATATTTTATTCCAGAGTCTCTGCTCTATTCACACTAAATGAATGATGGAGAGATCAATGTTTCAGATAATACATGGTGTTGCTACAGAAATGAGCCATCTGGCTAAGTATCATCATGTCATGATACATCCAACCTACCATAGATACACCCAATCTTCTCGTTTCATTTAAGTTCCTGGGAAATTTAAATGAATGTACTCGGTAAAAATACCTATCAGTTTAATAGAGTGAAAAATAATATTTTCACATAGAATGTTCTGAGAGGAATTGGGAGACAAAATCATGATCTTGCAATCACTACCTGGAAGTCAGTAAGCGAGCTGGCATGTGATATATTATGTTAGGTACAATCCAAGTCAGTACATACTAAGCTTTTAACATCATGGCACATGCAGAATGTGGTGATAGTTACCAATATGTGGAGTAAATGGATAAGCCTAGAGAGAGGCAACTGACACAGAGCCCCAGCTGCCCCGAAGGCCAAGGGAACAGTCACTCGCTCTTCTCTATCCTGGTAATGGTTAAGGCCTACCCTTGCAGGAAGCTCTGATCAAAGAGGGGTGGGGATTTTCATCTCTCATGGAAACTCAGGTCAATCAGTAATGTTACCCCTAGTGTTGAGTGGTTCACTCGGGATTTCCACATCAAAGCCCAGTACCCTGTGTCCTAGGATTTGCCTTCTGTGCCAGGCAAACCGGGACACCTGGTCACCCCACTCTAGGGGGAGGCTGGGAAGACCATGGACATTGCATCCACGATTGATGTGAAAAGAATGCCCTAACTCTATGGAATGGAGAAACAACATGGAGATCACCTTCTTGAGAACCAGCTAAGTATTTTCCATGTGGATGAGACACAAAGAATTGTTCATAAGCAGAGATACACAGAGGGAGGAGGACAGAGTTGCAGCAGACTTAAAAGGAATATAAAGGACAGAGGCAAGAAAATCAAAGAGGATTAAAATAGGGGTTAGGCATGCTCAGGCAGTAGGAGAAATGGAAACAAAGGCATCAGTAAGAGTCATCTACTTTCCAATGCAGCCAGGTGAATGCTACCAGGGTAAGGGTTCCTTCCAGACTTCCACCAGGAGCTCACTCTTACAAGGTAGTGTGGTTCTTGGCCACCATATGCCGCTCCCTGGCAAGTGGTCTGCTGGGGAACCAGGGTATGAGGCCAGATATGCCTGGTGTGCTGGAGGTGAGCAGTTGGTTTCCAGGGCTCTATCTGGACACAGCAGGGAATCATGGGAAAACAGGAGGGTGGCATGCATTGGAAAAATGGAGAAGAGTAAGATGGAGGAAAAGAGGCTATGGGATTGAAGATCTCAGATCCATCCCAATTACCCAATAACCCGACTTTCAGTATGGGGCTCAACTCACTGTATCAACAGTAAAATGATGATGTGAGTGGTATTATGTTGATACTGTTGATGATATTCAAGCATTTACATGGGCCAGGCACCTTACCTTGGGCTTCACACACATCTCACTTATTGCTGTGAGTTGGAAGACAGAGAGGACACCTGAAATGCATTTGTTTGAATACAAAGTTTCAAATGCATTATTGAAAATCACTATAGTTTTTATAAACAACTCACACACTAACAATCCTCTTCCTTTTTTTTGTTCCTTAAGTAGAAAATATATCTTCTGTGGTTTGTAATCCTCCACCTGATTCGCTACACTGAAGGCATGTTATTTTTTTGTGAAAAACATTATGGAGTTGTTCTAAGGCCTGGATCTGACCAGTTGTCATTCTCTAATCCAAAATGACAAAACGCAAACATGCTGATTCACTCAGGTCCTTGGGTCTGTTAACCGAATAAAGCATGAAAAGAGACCGATGCAATGGAGCGGGGTACCTCCAAGGGGGGAAAGAAAGTTCTAGTAAGTATGAAAACGGTTACAACTTCCATGATTATATACTGTGTCGGTGCTGAGAAAGCCATTGCGGTGGTAAGGAAGTTGCAACCAGTGAAGTTTTATAACATCTTTGAACCAGCTAGAGTGCAAACTCACTACACCACGTGGACCAATCCTGTCGTGTACCTAAATTCTGCTTTTCCATGCATACTGTCTTCTTCCGTAAGACAGTGAGTTTGGTGTTAGCAAATCTCTGGTAATCGCATGGGCTTAGCCACCAGACCAAGTGGATTTGGATGCTTGCTTCTCAAGCTGGTGCGGGATTCCCAAAGCCCAAGCTGCTACAGGCCTCATTTTTCTCACCTACTGAATAGGTGTACTGATACTTTCCTCACCCATACAACCATCATGGAAGCACTGTAAAAGCGCTTAGTTCATTTGCTAAGCACATAGGGAGTGCTCGACCTGACTACAAAATAAAGGCACCAACTCCCGTCCTGAAGAGGTTCACTTCCTTTTTAACAACTGTTTTACACATCACTGTGGTTCTTTAGAATTTACCCTGGCTTTCTGTTCAGCTCAGTTCACCCAAAATTCAGACCCTACCCCACGGCTCTTCCTTTATAGACTTTTCAGTAATCTCCCCACCCTCCTCTGGATTTTTCCCCAGTTGTCACATCAGTCCATCCCTGCTTTTAATTTTTCAAATGGGCCCCTCAACCGAGGTCAACAAAGTCCTTATTTCTATTAAAAATAATTCCATAAGTACTACCTCCTTCAGCTAAATTTCACGTCTAGGATGGAGTTGTAACTGGCGCCTCCCGACAAGATGGTGGAAAGCAGACGATAGAGCGGGTTGTAACCATTGTTGGCAAGGATCAGATACCTCAGGCTCTCTGTGTTCTAGGCAGACTCTTGTGCTACACTTCCCTGCCTTGTTTTGAACGTACATATGGCCTTGGGACTGGCTTACGCCAATAAAATATAGAGCAAAACCAAAAAAGAATTGTCATTACGCGGCAGAAGTTTCAAGAAAAGTACATGATTCACCACACTTTCTTTTCTGTGGATGCCTCAGGCAATATTACAGATGGTAATTGTTCTATCAGTCTGGACTCCAGCTTGAGAACACGGAATGGAGATCCACAACTGACACATAACGAGTTAGAGATAGGTAATTTTAAGCTTAAGTTTTATGTGTTGTTTCTTCCACCTCCATAGCATAACCTAACCCATCCTGACCCATATAAAGGTGGAGTGATTAAGAGCACAACTGTTCAAATCCCAGCTCTACCACTTACAACACGTACAACTTCACGGAACTTAACTTCCTCTGTTTTTAGATCTAACTCAGGGTTATTTGTTTTTCCTGTGTCTGTTTCAACATTCTTATCACTAGAAATACAGAGAGGATACCAGAATCTAATTCACTGCCTGTGAGGAATAAAATGTATGCTATGTAACATACATATAGCCATGACTAATATACAGTATGTTCTATATGCTAGGGCCCCATAAAGACCAAACTCAGAACATTCCTGATTTTAAGGCGCTTGAAATGTGGTCAGAGAAATTAAGCATGTATAAAAATAACCATAACTCATAGTAAGTATAGGAAAGAAGGTTTCAAGCAAAAGGGTGTGGAGTTTTATTTTAAGGTTTATTTTCAGAGGAAGAGAGAGAGAGAGACAGCACATGCGAGTGTGTGGGGAGGGACAAAGGAAGTAAGAGAGAATCCCAATCAGGCTCTTTGCTGTCAACGTAGAACTGGATGTGGGGCTCGAACTCACAAACCATGAGATCATGACGTGAGCCAAAATCAAGAGTCGAATGCTTAATGACTGAGCCACCCAGGCTCCGCGGTGTGGAATTTTAGAGAAGAGGGATTATTCCTTGGACGGGAAAGAGAACGTGTAATAAATGATAGGGGATTTTTGCTGGACCTTTAAAAATGAAGCTTTAAAAGATAAAGATGCAAAGAATCAGGGAATGGGGGAGGGGAGCACATTTCAGATGACGAAGGTAGGTTGCTGTAATCACCATGCGCCTTTGTGTGGGGTATTAATTTGGCTATGTGATCTTTCAAGCTCTATACATATGTCAGTTCTTTCCTGACATGGACAAGACAGGCCGAGGGCAGAATCTAAGTGTAATATATCTTAATGGCTGATAATCCATTAACATCATCAACCGGTAAAAATGTGGTTAAAACATGAGGACAAAGACCCGTAAGCACGGAACAGGTTTCAAAGGGCTTTCACTAGATTAAAAGCCTCAATTCTTGGAGGCCAAGGATCAGGTGTCCCCTCCTCCATCATCCCTGACATCACAGCTGGAATATGGCAGGCACACAATAAATGTTAGCAATCACACAGATGCTCAGACGCACAAGTATATGAATGAACACGGTGCTTATCACTTAAACTATGACGCGTGTCGATGCAAAATGTTACAAAGAGGTTGATTTTTTTCTGACAGACTTGAAAAGATGTGTGCAGGAATGGCCAAGGATTCAAGGATGTCCAAATCCAATCCCATTGACATTTGCAGCTCAGATTTTAAGAGAATCCTCAATTTTAGGGATCCAGGCAATGACTACGGGGATAAAAGAATTAAAAAAAATTTTTTTTTCTCTGCATACTTGGTTTTTGCTGAAAATAGATTCTTCTTCTCTTTTTATACCATTAAATCTGTGTATTCCCACCTTGAATCTGGATTTCCTCACGTTGAAACACACATAGGCTTCTCATCGGCTCTGAGCGCGTTCGAAACAACACAGAGACTCGAAGTGACGGCATCCATCGGTTTTTCCTTCCATCTCGGCACTAAAGAGCTCCCCCGCTTAGCATGACCTCACTGTCCTAGGGCTGGGGGCCAGGGTCCTCACCATCTGCCCTGCATTGGCTTCATAAATACCCTAGTGCTGTGTGCCCCGAATGCATCTACAGTTTGTTACCTTTAGGGAAAAGTGGAAACACTGAGAAGAAAAGGCTTTGTAACTGTGGCTCTAAAAAGAAAGGGTCGAAGGGCAGCTTTAAACCTTCCAAGAAACCGTTTGTTTCCCTTCAGCTGACTGCCCTGGAATGAAATAAAATCAAGAAATACACCAACAAAGCCAGAATCGAGGAGGTCTTCTCCTCTGCGTCCCCAACTGCCGTTCACCTCGCAGGAAACAAATGACAGTGTGAGGCTCAGAATCTCACTCGCTGGCCCGCGTGGCCCCTCGGCAGGCGGTCTGTCCAACCCGCAGGCCCCTCAAGCAGTGCTTGCTGGAGCCCAAAGGGAGGGATTCTGACCTCCTCAAAAGTCATTTTTAGTGCAAGGGTCTATAGTGGCATCAAGTGAGAGGGTAGATGTAAAAAAAAAAGCCTTTGCACAGTGTAGCACAGTGCAGTGACCATTGTCACTATTGTGATTTCTTCTTAAGGGAGAGGTGTCCCCAATCACCATGTGCCTCTCTCTCTCTGTCTCCTGATTCTATGCCCCGGAACAAAGATTACTCTGGATCGATGGCACCCTGAGACCAGTTTCGTTCTTCTGTGTCACTGCAACTACGAAGAAAGGAACCTCCAGAGATGCTGACTGACGTCATCTCTCCCACGAAATGATCAAAGACGATGTTAAAATTAAGGGAACTAGTTGTCTAAAAGGACTGGACTGGGTGACAGCTGTGAGCGCCGGCACTGGGCAGTAGTGAATGTTGGCCGGGCACTTTCTGGGTTTGAAGGATTGTCCTAAGCCCCTCACGTATAATATTCCATTTAATTATCATGACAACCTTATGGGAGGGTCCTATTATAATGGCCACCTTACAAAAGGGGAAACTGGGGCGAAAATGTTTTAAGTGAGCTCAAGCAATGTGCTCACAGCTAGTGAGACTGACGACTGTTCGCGCTATGACTTCAAAGATGTCCCCCTCTCTGCCGAGCTAGTAAATGGCAGAGCAAAATTCTAACTTGGTGAGGCAGGCTGAGTGGACGCCACAAGGATCCTCCCTGGACACAGACAACAGGGTCGACAGGGGAGTAAGCTGGTGGCATCCACGGAAGCAGGTATCAGAGAGATGGCAGAAGTCTCGTTATCTGGTAACATCTAGAAGCCGGAAGGGGCAGGGCGTGGGACAAATTCTCCCCTGGAGGCTCCAGAGGGAACCAGCCTTGCTGGTTGAGCAGCTTCACACTCATTTTCACACTCATCACTAAAACTCTGAGAGAATAAATTCATGTTGTTTTAAGCCACCAAATTTGTGGTAATTTGTTATAGCAGCGATAAGAACCTATATACCTGGATTTTTTTTTTTTTTTTTTTTGCCTCGTAATCCAATAAAGACCCCCTTTTCCCCACTAGGACATCAAACTGACAGGAATTCACCCTGAGTTTTCCAAGCAGTAGCAGTGAAATGCCTGCATCTTAGGCAAACAGGGACAGTTTGTCACCGTATTTCTAAGTGACAACATCCTAACTGGAAAGGAGAAAGAGATCCTCGAAGTAGGAGAAAATGATTCGCTGGTTGAGATTTAGAAGCCAAATCAACTCCATGATTGCAGGAAGACTTGCTTAGACTCAGAGGAAGGAATGGAAACGAGTAAATTGTGTTCTTCACGGCAGAACACAGTTATCGCAGTTCATGTGGAGTCTCAGAAGGCACTTGCACTCAACCAAACCCAAGATGACGGGGCTACCTCCTTACCAAACTCTGTTAGGGTGGCCCATAAGAAAATGTGTCCCCCTCTTTCTGTCCCCACTCCCATCAGGAACATCTCCAACTACCGGAGAACAGAAAATCACTATGTTGGATATGGAACTAAGCACCTAAAGCTATACCAGATGAGTGACAGGGGACGGGTCAGGACTTAGTCAAGGCTTGCCTACAACTCTAATTCACACCCAAAGATGGATACGGTCACAGAAGCCTTTGAAATGTATTCATTGATTACCATTTTTCTTAGTATGACAACCAAAAAAAAAAAAACAAAACAAAACCAAAACCAAAAACAAAACAAAAACAAAACAAACGCTATTCATTGGTATAGGAATAATACCCCCTACAGCATTTTCAGGAAGATTCATTCACATTGCCAAATTGCATTATTTAAGAAAAGTATTATGGCTATAGCTGCCTTTTTTTTTTTTTTTTTTTTTTTTTGCTTTAAAAATGTAATCTAAATTCATTAGGCTCAGATGCTCTCTCCTCCTTTCCAATTCACTCACATAGTTAAGCAACATACGCGCACTCTGCTAATTGCTACCGGGTGTAAATTTCGCTCCGTATTTGTCCTTGTACCGTTGTTGTCCATTTATTTATTTTCTTCATTAAAAGCACCCACTGTAGCCAAACAATGTAAAATATGAGGATTTAAGGGGGAAATTTGTTTCCTCCTCCACCATCCCAATTATGCTAACTTCAGTCTGATGTGGTCCTTCCTAGCCTTTTTCCTAAGCATATACCAACCAATTCATGTTTGTGTGTAGCCATGAAGTTTTCCTTCAATGTTTTTTTTTTTTTTTTGACAACTTGGTCCTCATTTTTCCCCTGCCTAGTGAAACAGGGTGGTCTTTTGATTTTAGCACACAGGAGGTCTGCTCTGTTATTTTTTTGTTTGTTTGTTTTAATTTTACTTTAGAGAGAGAGACAGCGCAAGCAGGAGCAGTAAAGGGGCCAGTGGGGGAAAGAGAATCTTAAGCAGACCACACTTAGTGCAGAGCGCGATCCCACGACGCTGGGATCATGACCTGAGTCGAAGTCAAGAGCTGGACACTGAACTGATAGTTCTTTGTAATTTTGCTTCCTTTGTGAGATTTAGGCACTCAAGAGGTATTTATTTACTAACGCTTGTGTGTACCTTAGAAAGGTCCCTGGCACACGGTGGGTACTCATGATGACTAAAACATGAATGCCAGCACTGTAGTGACACATACAGGCAACTGGAACACTTGACTGGTTCCTTCTGTCTGAATCAGCAGGATTTGAACCAAGACACAAAATACCTGTAGTCCTTAATTATAGCTTTGCTTTATAAAATGTGTAAATGTACCACCGTGTGTGTGTGTGCGTATGAGTGCACACACATGTACACACAAGAGGGAAGTTCAGACTATCTCTACATTTCCTTTCAACTCCAAAATACTTCAGTTTGAAAGAGAATATCCCCGACTTGGAGGCACTGATAACGTTGTAAACCACCTTTGTGATATCTAGGAAATAATGCACTTAAATTAAAAGACCTTAAGACATATAAAAACCAGAGTTACTGAAATTCATCAACATGTAAATATATATATTTATGTGCCACACAAAGAAGGTTTCTGATTACGTCCATGGCCTGGTGTAACTGTTCCTAATTCTCTCAGCACTTAGACCATTTTTTAAAAATTTGTGATGCGTATGTATACGCATCCTTATGTGTCCTCCTGTGTATAGAAAGAATACACCACAAGGAATAATAATAAAGACTGCTCTCCCATACAAACTTGAATTTCTCTTTTGTTTCAGGTGCTCACCACCTAAGTAAGCCGCAGCAGATTCCTGACTGAGCTCTAGTTCCCACATATCTAATATGCGGGGATCACTGGCTACCCACATGGGGCTGTTTTGCTTCAGAAACCAGCTGCCTGGTCACACGTTAACAATACAGCGTCTGCACCCACAGCTGTATTGTGTAATTCAATTCCAAGAATCCTATCTTGGCCTCTTTCATATACAGGACCAACACGCTGAAGTTTCACCTATATATAAACTCAGATTTGCCCTACTATAATTTTCCCCAATGTGTAAAAATAATCAATAGCCTATCAGTATGGTCGCCTCAATCAAGAATGGCAAGCGCCTAGAACAGATGTCTACGCCTTCCCATCCCTTGCCCATGGCAGACATCACTAGCTGATCATGGCAGCCCGTATGGCTGAGGCCACAAAAGCGCTCAGAGTCCTCACAACTGCCCTCCTGGAAGCCCCCTTCATCTACTGAACTAGTTCTTACCAACAAACTTATTTGTCCATCTTGGCATCAGTGAAACAAATCACAGGTGGGTGTACAAAGCTTTATCCACACTGCCATCCAGTTCCTATAAGCGTTCAGAAGAGCTTTGCAAAACTGAGAAACAAGAAAGGCATCTCAGAGTGTACCTTTTAATTTTTTTTTAATGTTTATTTATTTTTGAGGGAGAGGAAGACAGAGAGAGAGAGCGAGAGAGAGAGCAAGCTAGCGAGCACGAGCCAGGGAGGGGCAGAGAGCAAGGGAGACGCGGAATCCAAAGCAGGCTCCAGGCTCTGAGCTGACAGCACAGAGCCTGACCTGGGGCTCAAACCCATAAACTTTGAGATCATGACCTGAGCCCAAGTGGGATGCTTAACCAACTGAGCCACCCAAGTGCCCCTCAGAACGTACCTTTCAAACAGCTCTCCAAACCTCACCTTGCTTATATAGCTCAAGAAAGCTTACACACCTCAAGAAGGCAAAAAAAAAAGGGGCTTCCTACTCATCTTGTCTGCTTCATATTCAAGTTGGAATCAACACACAGGTGATTTCATATCGGAAATTGCGCGTCACGCTCATTTTACGTTAAGACTGAGGATTATGTTTACTCATAACATTTGTTCTTATTGAAAAGGGCGTCTTAGGTACCCATTCACATTATATAAGCCTTAGTTTCATTTTCAGTTCAAATACTGCCTTCTGAGGATTGTGCTTTTTTTTCTATTAATTTACCCAAGCGTTGCTTTAAGAACTCAGAGCACCACAGCGAGCAAAGGCAGAGCCAAACACCTGTCTTCCTAAAGCTCACAGGCAATGATAACTCAATGCCTGTCTCTTCATACGAACCTTCGTTACTGTGACAAATAAAGGAAAGGGATACACTTAGCTGGGTTCCTCCACACATTCCAAACCCTTCTGCTTTCATGCTGAATTACTCGAGAGCACGGATGCCGTAACCCTCAGCCGTATCTTAGAGGAAAACGCTTGTACTTGAGAAATTAACACAACCGAAAACGCTTCCTTAATGAACAGCTAGGTTCTGTTTTCAAAACTGCATCCAACAGAGTATCCAACCATTTTTGTATTGAAAAAACATTTTCCCCCCTCAGTGTCAAGGAGAAACATCCATACCACAGTCCCCACTGGTCCACTCCTGTGGGCCATCGCTGGGAGCCCCTGCTTTCCAGCCAAGGCAGGCTCCAGGGCCGTTTTGGGCATCTCCATTGGAATGTGTGTGCGATTGCATCAGAAGGAGATACACAAACCTTACCACCCTTCAGCAGCCCCAGCAAACAACCCCACCGCTTCTCCCGAAAGTGTCTGTGTGGTGAATCCCAAGAGCTTCAAGATTTGAGTCACACAGAAAGCATGTTTTTGCCACTTCCATCCCACACCGTGATTTGGGGCAGGGGTCCATGGTAGGTGCTGTCTGATAGGTGGTGGAGTATGTGTGTGAAAAATCGTCTAAGTTCCATGTTTAAGTCTATCACCAAGTGTATTTAGCTGGTACAATGGGATCGGCGCTGGCCACCTGCTGCCTGGGGGTGGTAGCTTCTTCAAACACTGACATGTAAACGCTGATTTCCAACCCATCAAGGCGTGTTCCCTCTGCCTCTCTACCCTTCTCTTTACCACACCCTCAGGTTAACACATCTTTGTGTCTGCAGAGTGAAAGGTAATGGGTCAGTGTCTCTGTTCACATCACTAGAAACTCTAGAAGGTTCCGATCAATAGCTGTTAATCCACGTGCACTTTACTAAAGTTGCCTTTCCTCAGGAGTTGGGTTTAAAGAGATAATGGTTCAGGTTAAGGGTCCAACTCCTGGGCTCAGGTCACTGTCTCATGGCTTCAGCTAAGGTCATGATCTCATGGTTCATGGATTCAAGCCCTGCGTTGGACTCTATGCTGACAGTGCAGAGACTGCGTGGGACTCTCTCTCCCTCTCTAAATAAATAAACAAACAAACTTAAAAAAAATAGTATTGCTTAACCCAGTGACAGATATAATAGGCAAAAAACAAAATTCCAAGGGTGCCTGGTGGGCTCAGCTGGTTGAGCGTCTGACTTCAGTTCAGGTCATGATCTTGCAGTTCATGAGTTTGAGCCCTTTGTTAGGCTCTGGGCTGACAGCTCGGAGCCTAGAGCCTGCTTCAGATTCTGTGCCTCCCTCTCTCTCTACAACCCCTCCCCTGCTCCCGCTTGTGCTCTATCTCACTCAAAGATAAACATTAAAAATTTTTTTAATTAAACAAAAAGAATTTCCTATCCCTGATTATAAATTTAGAATCATGTCACCTAACAAGGGTATGCCTTAAACAGCACAGTTGCACAAATAATTCATTTTTTCACATATTTTTGGCTACAAAAGTATCTCCAGGAATGTCATCATTAGTATTTGCTAATCATTTTTAATCACCCGTGTTCAATGGATCTTGTTGCTTTTTGTTTTCTTCATTCCTCAAAGGTCCATTACAGTAATGTAACTGTGTCACATTAGAATGAAAAATGCTAATTTAGGCTACCTATTTAACAGTCCTACGTATTCACTAGAATTCACTTTCCAAGATAGCCCCTTGTCTATGACATTTCAGTGTCAATTCTTTGGACAAGAAATAAACACCTTATCTCTGTAAGCAGAAAGAGCTAGTGGTCCTTGGGAAAAAACCAACATACACAGATTTCTGGACCTAAGAACAGTCATTCTAGGCCCTGGGACATCTTTTGAAAGAACTAAGAACCAACAGCTATGATCAGGCCTGGAGGCGGCTAATCCTATCATGAACAATCAATCCACGCTAGAACTCCCAGTGCTGATTCAGAAGTGAAGACAAAACTGACACACATTCTTGAGTTGTCTCTGCAGGGTCTAAACCCCTTTGAGTGCTCAGGTACCTGACCAACTGGCACCAGAGAACAGAGGGCGCCAGTCCCTGTGACTTTGATCTAACACCTGGACTCAGTCACCTTAAAAATTCCAAGCTGATGGGCAAAAGACATGAATAGACACTTTTACAAAGAAGACATCCAGGTGGCTAACAGGCACATGAAAAGATGCTCAATATCACTCATCATCAGGGAAATACAAATCAAAACCAAAATTAGATACCGCCTCACACCGGTCAGAACGGCTAAAATTAACAACTCAGGAAACAACAGATGTTGGTGAGGATGCGGAGAAAGAGGATCTCTTTTGCAGTGTTAGTGGGAATGCAAGCTGGTGCAGCCACTCTGGAAAACAGTGTGGAGGTTCCTCAAAAAATTGAAAATAGAACTACCCTACGACCCAGCAATTGCACTACTGGTATTTATCCAAGGGATACAAGTGTGCTGTTTCGAAGGGGCACACGCACCCCCATGTTTATAGCAGCACTATCCACAATAGCCCAAGTGTGGAAAGAGACCAAATATCCATCGGCTGATGAATGGATAAAGACAACGTGGTGTATACACAATGGAGTACTACTCAGCCATTAAAAAGAATGAAATCTTGCCATTTGCAACAATGTGGATGGAACTAGAGGGTATTATGCTAAGTGAAATAGGTCAATCAGAGAAAGACAAATACCATAGGATTTCATTCATATGTGGAATTTGAGAACCACAACAGATGAACATAAGGGAAGGGAAGGAAAAATAAGACAAAGATGGAGAGGGAGACAAACGATGAGAGACTCTGAGATACAGGGAACAAACCGAGGGCTGCTGGTGGGGAGGTGTGGGGGATGGGCCAGATGGGGGATGGGCATGAAGGAGGGCACTTGTTGGGAGGAGCACTGGGTGTCACATGTAAGTGGTGAATCACTGGGTTCGACTCCTGAAATCATTATTACACTATATGCTAACTAACTTGGATTTAAATAAAATTTAAAAATGAATAGAAAACAAGAATTCCATGCTGTATTCCTTATTGTTCAAGCCTTCCATGAATATGTATTAGGCGCCCTTGTATTAAAACGTCCCCAGTTCTGTTGTTCGGGGAGACACCGCTTTGGGAAATATCCCTGGAGTTCTCTTTTCCTTGTTCCAAGTAAAACCCTTCCTTTTCCCTTCTTCAGTTTGGCCTTATCTTTTGGCTGGACACCCACCAAGAGGCAAACCCCATTTCGGGGACCATCTCCACTCCAGCATTTTGTACCAAAAACTGTCCCTTGCTTTCCTGGATTCTTTCTACTCCATTTGCTCTTGAAATTTCCCAGACATCCCATCCTCTTACGTGTATATTCTCTTCCCAAAATTTTTGTTCTAGTTTCTCAATATAGCAGATAGTTTAATTGCTATAATGCTGCCGGGAATATAATGACAATTATACTGTTTGCCTTATTAAGTCTATTTAAAATATAAAATAAAAAGGAGTGAATATGTATTCTATAACTAAGAGAAAATCCTGCTTCCACAAAGTACTGAATCATACTTATGCATCTGTATAGGCGCTCAATTAATGACAGCTATTATTAACTGCAACTGTATGGCAGAAATATGAACTTTGGAAGGAAGTCAATATTAAAGTAGAATGAGGGGCCCCTGGGTGGCTCAGTTGGTTGAGTATCCAACTTCAGCTCAGGTCATGATCTCACAGTTCTTGAGTTCAGGCCCTGACGTCCCCCTCTCTCTCTGGCCCTCTCCTGCTCATGCTCTCTTAAAAATAAAAACTTAGGGCGCCTGGGTGGCGCAGTCGGTTAAGCGTCCGACTTCAGCCAGGT
>NW_024412442.1:5425343-5445571 GCF_014898765.1 Herpailurus yagouaroundi
CTGAAGTCGGACGCTTAACCGACTTCAGCCAGGTCACGATCTTGCGGTCCGTGAGTTCGAGCCCCGCGTCAGGCTCTGGGCTGATGGCTCAGAGCCTGGAGCCTGTTTCCGATTCTGTGTCTCCCTCTCTCTCTGCCCCTCCCCCGTTCATGCTCTGTCTCTCTCTGTCCCAAAAATAAATAAAACGTTGAAAAAAAAAAATAAAAAATAAAAACTTAAAAAAAATAAATAAAACAGAAGGAAAGGGATACCGGGCTTGAAGCTGTGAACAACAAAACCAGTTGAAAGCCACACAAACAAAATTTAACCTAGTTTATTTCATAAACATAAGTAAAACTTAACTTAGGTTATTTCTTGCAAATACCTCTGATAGTCCTACACAGAAACGCCACCTCCCTAAAATGGTGGAAAATAACCACTTTCAACCAATCCCCTGCCATCTGGAAACCCGTTCCAACTGCATAAAGACTGAACAACTACTACTCGATCTCTCTTTAGAAGCCGACCCACCACGGCACGCCTCGGAGCCCCACTCCTGGGTTAGAAGTCTGCTGTTCTTCAACAGTTGTTTCTTGACCCAAAAAACATTCCTATTGAGTAAAGTGATCTGAGTTTCCTTTTGACAGTGGTAATAATAACCAACCAAGTGCTCCTTCATATTGAACGACAGACTTACTATGTACAACCATACTCAAAAGATTACTTAATTAAAAATGAAAAAAAAAACAATAGAAAGACCTATTTTCCCCAGTTTCTCTGGGTGATTCTAATTCGTTGTTATATGACGAAGTTTTATTTTTTCCTTAGGTGCTCTTTCCCTATCGTCTTCACCATTCGTTTTGCTCCAATGCAGATCACTACCCACTGTTGTAAAGAACTAGCCACTCAGCCACTTCATGTAGGTGTAGTCAGACGCCACACTGGGGGAAAATGTCAAAGAATTCCAGAAATTCCCACCATTCATTCGGACTCAAAATTATATGGAGAAGGAATAAAGACTGCTATTCTAAATACTTGCATTTTCCTAATTTTTAAAATGAGTTTCTGAACAGGCAATACATGTGAATCATGCAAAGAGAAACATGACAAGAATACATAGAAAGGTCTGGACTCTGTTCCATCCACCCCGTTTCCTCACTTTCTGTTAGGAAAGCGTTTCACAGCCTCAACACTGTGGCCAGTTTGGGTGGGAGGCTGGAGGCGGGGGAGGGATGGAGGGGGCTGTTCTGTGGACTAAATGACATTTACCAGTGTCACTGGATTCCGGACTTGGGACAGTAAGAATGGCTCAAGATATTGCTAAATGTGTGCCCACTGAGGTCCACTATCCCGGAAGTAACGATTTTCATCAGTTTATATTTCCAGTATTCTTTTCTGCAACTTCAACAAACAGGAGTACGCACTCTCATTTTCTCCTCTTCCCTAATCAAAGGAAACACAGGACAGACACTTTGCAACACCTTCCTTTTTTTCTCATAATGTTTATTGCTGTTTAAATCCTTAATGGCATATGGAATTTTTTTTCCACGTCAGTTTAAGAGAAATCCTCATCATTTATTAACAGCTGTAGAGTAGTCCACAGTTTAACTCCCAACCAGTGTGCTTTAGATTGTCCCAATATTTTGCTATTACAAACACTGTTGAAATGAATATTCCCCCACACTTGTCAGTTTGCAGGGTCATGGGTCTAAACTGTCAGAAGTAGGATTGCTGGGTCAAAGGGTAAATGGCTCCATAAACCACCTGGGATATTGTTAGATTCCCCTCCTGGAGAGTTTTATCATTTTGACCTCTATGTGTGATATGGAGGTATGAAAACACAGTGTGTTACCATGGACTGAATTTTTACCACCTGCAAGGTAAGGAATCCTATCACAGTATACTGTTACATCCACATTTTCCTTGCCATGAGTGAGGTCCTGTACCTTTTACGTTTGAAAGCTATCTTTTATGTTGGTTCATGAGCTTTCCTCACTTTTCTGTTGGGTTGTTGGTCTTCTTTACTTCAAGGAATTCTTGAAAGAGAATAGCTCTTTGTGGTATGTGTACAAACGCTTTTTCCCCAGTTTTTTTTTTTTTTTGTTTTTTTTTTTTTTGGTCTTTTTGTGTAAGGTATCTTTGTTTTGCCAAAACTTTTTTTTTAAATTGTGATAGGATTTATGCTTATTTATGCTTATGAATTTGGGTTACAGCTAGAACTTCTTGGCCCCACGATTAACAAAATAAATTCATCCACATTTTCTTCTATTGTTATTTGATGTTTTATACTCTTAAAGCTGTGATTCATTTGGCATTTATCCTCATGTATACTCTGAGATACAGTTTGAACTTTCTTTCCAAATGACTACACTGCTTTACTAATACTTTTGTTAAAAAGTCTACTTTGATTCTACTGATAGGTCTCTACCCAAACTTTCTAGTTTGAGTGCTTCATCTGTCTTCTTAAAAAAAAAAAAAAAAACTCTTAAAATTCTATAAAACCTGAATCTGCTACTTGCTGAGTGTGAGAAGTTTGTAGGATAGGCTTCTGAAGGAAGCACATTCCTATAGAAAGTGATAACATTATATCATCAAATGTGAATTTGAATAATTAAAAACCATGACAATAATCAACACTAAAGACCAGGTAAAAAGAGTTTGTTCAAGAAATAGTGGTTAGTGGGGGCACCTGGATGGCTCAGTTGGTTAAGTGCTTGACTCTTGGTTCTGGTCAAGTCACGATGTTATGGTTCCTGAGTTCGAGACCCAGGTCAAGCTCTGTGCTGCGGGTGCAGAGTCTGCTTGGGATTCTCTCTCTCTGCCCCTCCCTGACTGCACTCTGTCTCTCTCTCTCAAAATAAATAAACTTAAATAAAGTAAAATAAAATAAAATAGAATAAAATAAAAACTTATCACACACACTTAATGTACATGTGCAACTTAGACCAACAAAAGTGCTACACTTACAGCAAAGGGCCATTAGATACCTAACTTACTGATGGGGAAGGAGAAAACAACTCATTATGAGTTTAAGGCACAAAATGAAGATCATAAAATGAAGATCACAAAATTTAGCTAATTGGGAGGGGAGAAACTAATTTGTGCAAAATGCTTTCGATAGTGTATACATCAATGTGCTTGTACATATAAAATTCTATTTAAGTCAAGGGCAGGATCATGGGTAGTAAGTAAGTACACATACTTACTGGTCTTCTTAAATGTTATTAAGTCATCACACTGGGAGATCAAACATTCCGTTTACTTTCTACTTCAAAAGTCATGAAACAGGTTTCTCATATTCAGCCTCCCTGCCAGTCACACTCTTTCTTGCTTCGGTCGTGACTCTTGAATTTGTGGCTATGAGTGACAAATAGCACAGCACCATCTATAATGGCAGATACGTTTTGACTTCGTAGTTTTACACTGGGAAAACTCTTTTAGAGACTGTATCTACAGAATGGCAGAGACAGAAGGGGCATCATAGGTCACTGGCACCTGCCTCTTTTAAAACATGACAACATGAAGGGGCTCCTGGGTGACTCAGTTAAGTGTCCGACTTCAGCACAGATTGTGATCTCACGGTTCCTCAGTTCAAGCCCTACATGGAGCTTGCTGCTGTCAGCATATAGACTGCCTTGGATCCTCTGCCTCTACCCTACTTGTACACACGTTCTCTCTCTCAAAAATAAATAAAACTCTTAGAAAGAAAGAAACAAAGCAAGAAAGAAAGGAAGGAAGGAAGGAAGGAAAGAAGGAAGGAAGGAAGGAAGGAAGGAAGGAAGGAAGGAAGGAAGGAAGGAAACCTGAGATACAGGAAGGAGTAGGTCCGTGAGGCCAATAGATGCCATTATGCAGCAGCTTGGCAACTAGTGGGATATGGGGCTACCTCACCTGCCTTCCACCAGCCTGTCCTACTTGTTGTCTTAAAAGCAAAGACGCCCCCTCAATCAGAATGCATTTAGCATCCACCCGAGATAACACTGTTACAAACTAATTTATGACCCAACATTAACACAGCTATTTCCATTTGAGGATTAAATCCATGCACTTCCAAACTGACTTTTTGTCTAACAATCCTACGTATTATTAAAAAAAAAAAAAAAAGGAAGTATGCTATTTTTAATTTAAAATATCTTCAGTCAATGTAGAGGTGATGCCAAATAGTGTTGAGAAATGTCTGTTAGTTATAATACATGTCGGCAGTAAGCAAGACCTAGACCTTATTGTCCAAAGCTGATGATATTAATCTTTCAATTGCAAATTCACTTTTATTTTTAGTACGTCTTTAAAAATAATAAAAGATGTAAGCAGGCTAAAATGAAGAATAGGAAACAGCACTTCATTAGGATTTAGTTTAGAGATGGGACACATTTCTACAAGGCTTAATGGAGAAGTGGTCGCAACTATTTATTTAGTGCATTCTATGCTAAGTGTTTAAAGAGCACTGTATCAACCCCCAAAACCATTTTAGGAGGTGGGTTCTGTCATTCGTTCATTTTGAAGACGGGGGAACTCAGGCTGCCAGGATTAAGCAACCTGTCCAAGTCAACAGCTCGAAAGCGGCAGATTTGGAATTTGGATTCCCGGCTACCATCAGAACGTTTTAGCACACCACAGGGCTGTGTCTCTAAAGGAAGTCATCTGGGAATGCTTCCGTATTATGCTACAAAGAATTAGCTAAGGCACATATGTTTACAGAACAATTATGTGTTTTCTTATGAATGTACTACTACCAGCCAGAGTAAGTTACGTTTTTTAAATGTTGCTGATGTGAAATTTGTATCCTGTTCAACTTTAATTTCGTTTTCTCATGGAATATACAAGACATAAAACTGGAACTGAATTAAATCCCAGCAAAAGGGAACTGATATCTTTGCCCGGAGCAGGGACTGGCATGGCTATTTCCTAACACTGACAGGTATTAACTATATATCACTGGGGCAGTGGGGTGGCTCAGTTGGTTAAGCAACCAACTCCTGATCTCAGCTCAGGTCATGATCTCACAGTTCATGAGATCAAGCCCCGTGTTGGGGGCTCTGTGCTGACAGTGCAGAGCCTGCTTGGGATTCTCTCCCTCTGCCTCTTTCTAAGAAAATAAACATTAAAGAAAAAAAAAAGAACCAGCACTCGTATTCCGTATTAATGAATATGTAGGCAAAATCCACATCACTATAGATGTTAATACTGTGACAGAAAAAGGCAATTAAAAGCCTCTGATCCTTTTGATCAATGGGGATTTAGCTTAAGAAACTCTTGCATTATTGATCTAACAGAACACCCCTGCCAATGGTTTTTATCATTCTTCCTTCATTCATTGGGTCTTAGTGAAGGCTGTGGATGATACGGCAGATGGTTTGGTCAATCTCAGCGTGTGTCGTGAAACCCCAACAGCACTGAGTTACAAAATCAAGGATTGACACAGATTATCAGTTTTTCCTTCTTTGACTGTTTTACTGTTGGCCTAATGCTTCATCAGAGGAACAGGAATGGAAGCAATTAACAGTTCTTCCATTTTGTTCATCAGATAAACGTTTTGGTCCAAGAAGGGACAGAGGACCTCAACCCCTATGAGGAGGTAGAAGCCGCCATGGATTGTCTCCGCAATAAACATGGGCACGGTTCACTCCTAGAGACCTCTAAATCTAAACATCTGCAGAGGTAGATGTGGGGATGTTTGAATGGCCACGGCTAAGAAACTGGTCTTCAGATGATGGTCAGGATTGGGGGTATACACACCGTTAAATTAAAAAAATTTTAATGTTTATTTGAGAGCAAGAGACAGAGAATGAGCAGGGAAGGGGCAGAGAGAGAGATGGAGACACAGAATACAAAGCAGGCCCCACGCTCTGAGCCGTCAGCACACAGCCTGACGCAGGGGCTCAAACTCAAAAACCAGGAGATCATGACCTGACCTGAAGTTAGACACTGATTAAGTGTCTGCACCTGCAGCATTGAATTTAACAGTGTATATGGGGTGCCTGGGTAACTTAGTTGATTAAACTCAGTTGATTAAACTGAGTCACCGAGGCACCCCATATACACTGTTAAATTTAATGCTGCAGGTGCAGATAAAGCAGAAAGAAAAGTGAATGGCAAGCCGTGAATCCACACTTTACTTTTTAATTTTTTAAGGTTTATTCATTTTTTAGAGACAGAGCATGAGTGGGGGAGGGGTAGAGAGGGAGGGAGACACAGAATCCAAAGCAGGCTCCAGGCTCCGAGCTGTCAGCACAGAGCCCGATGTGGGGCTCAAAGCCACGAACTGTGAGATCATGACCTGAGCTGAAGTCGGATGTTCAACCAACTGAGCCACCCAGGCGCCCCAATCCACACTTACTTTTAAAAGCTTTTCTAAAAAATGGTCGATGAGAGCGAACTGTAACTTTTAATTGATATAAGTTAAGCACTTTATAGAAAGGGCATTGAGAGGAATATGAATAGCAAGTCGTAAAACAAATACAATAAATAACAAGTATTTGTAATAAATATTGTATTGTAATAAATAGTATTATTGTTAAATAATTAATAATTATTAATGTTAATTATTAGTATTAATATTATAATTATAATAATAATTATATATAAATATATATTTATATATTTATATATCTTATATATATTATATATTTTTATATATAAAATATATCAATATATGGGGCGCCTGGGTGGTGCAGTCGGTTGAGCGTCCGACTTCAGCCAGGTCACGATCTCGCGGTCCGTGAGTTCGAGCCCCGTGTCGGGCTCTGGGCTGATGGCTCAGAGCCTGGAGCCTGTTTCCGATTCTGTGTCTCCCTCTCTCTCTATCCCTCCCCCGTTCATGCTCTGTCTCTCTCTGTCCCAAAAATAAATAAATGTTGAAAAAAAAATAATAAAAATAAAATATATCAATATATATAAAATATATAAATATATAATATAAAATATATAAAATATAATATATAAATATATATAAATATATATTATATATATTTATATATAATATATAAAATATATGTAAATATATAATATATAAAATATATACTTATATATCAATATTATATATTTACATGTATATAATATATATTTATATTTATATATTATATATTATATTTATATATATAATATATAAAGATATACTATATATAATATATTATATAAGAAATATATTATATAATATATAATATATATAATATAATATAATACATTAAAATAAATACATAATTATAATTATAAATATTATTAATTAATGAATAATTAATTAAATAAATAATTGTTAAATATATAAATACAAATACATACAAACAAGTATTGTAATAAATACAATAAATAACAAGTCAAACAAGTAACAGTAAAGGCTCTTCTGTCAGCTATAAGGTATAATGTACAGTGAACGTTGTAGAAAACTACTAAGTGTGACCACCCCCTCCGAGGAAAAGCTGACTTACACATGTGGGTGGGGAATCCATCTTCTTACCGGAAGGGAGATGACACAACACAACACCTTTCATGTTCTCAACTGCGATTTTAGTGTAGCCCAAGTATCAGAGGAGAATGACTGATGATCTTAAGAGCCATGTTAGTGATCACAAAAAATGTCACGTATCGCGTGCTTATTTAGATGCCAAGTTAGTTTCATCTTCATACCAACTTTGTAACAAGGCTATTCATTTAATTTCCCCATTTTTGCACATCAGGAGACAATGGCTTAAGGACTTCCCGTAAGTTATGGAAACTAGACAGATGTAGAGTTGTATTCAAGTCAATGGTTGTTGGTGTTAACTGCTTTTAACGACAAATAGACAACACTCTGTAATAGTACAGTATAATACTGATACTAAGTCCTTAGAGACTGGAGACGGACCAATCAGGAAAGGCGTTCCACAGCAGGCGGTGCTTAATTAAGGAGAGCCTTGCAGGAGCAAGAACATCTGGAGACAAGGCCCGAAGAGGGAAAAGCGCCTCAGACATGGAGAAGAGCATAGAAAAAAAAGCATGAAAGCTGGAAAGAGTACACTGTCTGAGGGAAGCGCGTGCAAAAATGGCTATGGTAAGAGCTCATGAGGGTATTTGGGGGTCATTATCTATAGGGAGGCAATGGTAATAGGTAAGTTTAAAATGGCACCACGACAGCCTCAGCAATAATGCCAATTCAGAATTCTTTTTCTTCAAGCCTACTTTAATAAAGATGAATCAGATCAATACAGAGTAATTAATAACTAATATATGATGACATGACTGAGATTTAACCCCATCTCATCAAAGAAGGTTGTGTGGTAGCCTCAGGAAGCATTACCACATATTTTATTGTAGACCAGTAAACACTGGCAAGGCTAATTGCTCAGCGGACTCCATTTTGGCTAAAACCACGTGTGATTTCCTGTTCTTGTCTAGGATAGGATACCGCTTTCTTCCTGCTCCCAAGGTAGCCTTGACCTTGCATTTAATTCTCTGGCTCTTTATTGACTTGCCTGGGCATTAGTCCCTGATATTCCTCTAGAATTTGTGTCAAAGCCTAATGAGCATTTATAATTTCGTCCCTTCCTTCCTGTTAATAAACCACATTCTCTCCTTGCTGTCAAAGCTAGGGGGAATTTGGAGCCAAATTATTTTTATCAATATACTTCAAGTCTAGGTACACCTTTTACTTTAGGGGCAATAACTGAACGGGACTTAAAATTAATAAGCCTAGCCACAGGTATAAATAAAGTCTATCAAAGCTGGTAAAAGGCATAAAAGGTCTCTCAAGCAATTTTCTTTAAATGTCTATTTTATCATCTGGCCAAAGATCTAATGATTTAAAATCAAAATTTTAATACTGTTGCAGAGCCTCTATGAGGTTTTTCATTCTCCTGTGCCTCGTTCAATCCTCTTACGATTACAGTTTTTGTTCCCAGTTTCCCAATTTTTTTTCCAAGACAAAGATGAAGGCTTCATTCACGTTTTGACATTTCCGTAATTAGAAGTCACTCAGAGCAGCTTCCAGGCACTGAGTATAATTCATAGTTTCCTTCCCTCCCCCAAACCTGTCATTCGTGCAAGGGCTCACCCCATCATCAGTGGTGCCACTGAATCTTGGAAACGTGTCAGACTTTTGTCTTTTTGTCAAATGATGTTTTGGAGGGGAAAAGAAAAAAGAGCACTGAATCACCACCACAACAAAAATACTTCTGTAAACAATAAGTAAAGAACAGAAACTAACTTTAATCTACTTGTTCACCACTAGTGAATCGTGAGCATAATAATATACACACCCCTAGTAAGGACTAGGCTTGTGGTCACCATTTTCTCCTCTAAATTTTTTTTTTAATGTTTATTTATTTTTGAGAGAGAGAGCACACAAGCAGGGCAGGGGTAGAGAGAGAGGGAGGCAGAGAATCTGAAGCAGGGTCCAGGCTCCAAGCTGTCAGCACAGAGCCTGATGCAGGGATCTAACTCATGAACTATGAGATCATGACCTGAGTCAAAGTCCGTTGTTTAACCAACGGAGCCACCCAGGCACCCCTTCTCTGAATTCCTTATTCTTCCCTGTTCCCTTGATTTACTCACTTATTTCAACTGAAAAAAGAGACTCCATTCTAAGCGTTCCATAGAAAAGGTAAAAAGCAAACCAGGGGGCTTCCATAGACATAGGTAACAAGCACCCTGCTTCTAATTTTGTTTCAAATTTCAGTTTTCTGTAAAAGCAAAGAATTCCGTGTCCATTCCAAGCCCATGTGGGATCGTGGGTTGAGGACTGGGGGCAGCTCTAAGAGTCGGGAGTTTGAGATGCCCTGCTCAGAGGTGGCAGTCCTGTGTCCCCCACACCTGGTCCGCGGTGGGCACGGCTGTTACTTCATGTGACACGGGAGATGAGGGACATTCAAGCAGAACCTGGGTTAGCTGTGTAGCTGCTGTTCTCTAAGATTGGACTACCCTTTCCTCCAAAACCTTGTTTCTATTAGTCACCACCTCATCACTGTGTGTAGGCTGGTTTCAGGACATCATGTTGAAAAAGCAGCTCTTTTAGACTAAGCTACCTACACAGCCTATTAAACTAGATTCGAAATGGTCACCAGGAAAACAAAATTGCTGTTGCCTGACCCAGGATGCATCCATATGGTGCAGTGATCATCCTGGTATTCTTACACAGATCTCTTGGAAAAAAACAAAGCGCTTAAAATAAACTTTTTATTGTATAGAACAAAGTCTTATAAAAGTCAGTATTAAATGGAAAACTAGTAATTTCCCAAAATTTTAAATTAAAAAAAAAAAATCAATGTACTGAAGGGTTTAGGGCTATGGATCTAGTGATGAACTGTCCCAGAATGTAGTGCTAACTTTCATTTCTTCCTCAAATGCACCAAAACCTTCAACATAATTCTAATATCCTAGTTTTTAAACACATACTAAAGTGTTTGACAGTTTTTTTTTTTTTTTTTTTAGAGTAAGCATTGGGTATGCTATTAGGTCAGAAAGTTCTTAAATAGCAGAGAAAACACTGTATCTTGATCATATCCTAATTTGGTAACAAAACAAGAATTTGAAGACTTTGTTTTTTTTAAAAAAAGTATTATATAATACGTACTGTATCTCACACCCCCCCCATACCATGCATACATACACACGTACATACATACAGATTAGGAACAAAAAAAATTAATAGTGATATATACACAGTCTCACAAACATTTCTTTTTTTAATTTTTTTTTTATTTTTGAGAGAGAGAGAGAGAGAGAAGGTATGGACGAGGAAGGGGCAGAGAGAGGGAGACACAGAATCTGAAGCAGGCTCCAGGTTCCAAGCTGTCAGCACAGAGCCCAACAGGCGGCTTGAACCCATGAACCATGAGATCATGACCTTAACTGACTGAGCCACCCAGGCATCCCGTACACACATAACTTTTTAATGACACACAAAATTCTGGCAGCAATCTCCAAATGGTTGCTAAAGGCCACTCAAATACCAAGGATGAACCTTTGCTTTCTTATAATGTGAACCAGTAACCAACTCCGTGCCATGAACCATGTTCGCAGCCACTGACCAAGACCATGAGAACCACACACAAAGGTCAGGCGGAAGACGCAGAGAAAGCTCGCGGGAGATGGTGACCTGGGCTGCCATTCGGACACCCCCTCGGGCAACAATGACCTGCTTCCGGTGGTTTAAGCTCCGTGCGGTCTGCACAGGGGCCTAGAGATCTGCTCTCGGCGCCTTCTGTCATCAGCCGGGGGGCTTCACCTTCATTTAACACACACCGTACAGCTTCACTTCCGGATCCCGGAACCACAGGTGTTTATTATTGGCCACCGGTGAACCCTAAGAAGCAGGACCTGCGTCGCAGACCATGGGACCGACCTCAGGGCCCTGGGGGGAGGATCGCTGTGTGGGAAGCCCCAGCACAGGTGTGCGTCCAGGACCCAGGCTGGAGCCACTGAGCCACCAAAAGAGTCCAGCTGACCCACATCCAACCTGTGACAGCGGCGACTCTGGACAGGTTTCAACGTCTCTAGAGCAATCGGTGGAAACTGTGCTTTCTTCATTCGCGCAGCCCAGGAACCTGCCTCAGTGCTGAGCACAGAGCTAATGTCAATAGATATCTTGTGAACAAACTGAATCCAATAGGAATCACGTTCACGTGACTGAGAGATGGGCTCACAGGGAATAAGCCACAGAGAGGCATTTTTAGAATGCAGAGGTAAATTCTGAGATCCCCTCCAACTCAGAAACTCTGGTATTCGTAATCTACATTCTACAATAAATATTAGCATATTCTGTATGTTATACAGAATACCTAGATTACATAATATCTAGTTATATTTAATCTATATTCTATATTTGACCATTTTTACAAAAATAAGGCCCTCTATTTTCATTATCCTGCTTAGGCACTAACAATTAACTTTTGTTAATCCTTCTAAGTGCGCAAGATGCCGCACAGCCCTTGTTCCTCTTTGGCATAGCAGGTTCCCTAAGGACATAGACGGCTTTCCAGAAAAAATGTGTTCTGAGCCTCTTGAAGCTCATGATCTCTATCAGGTGGTCACCAGTTCACGATGGTAACAAGTGTGAGCATAAAAAGCCTTCTTGGCTATATTTGAAATGTAAAGGCATTGCCTCTAAAAACACAACAAATCTTTTAGAAAATGATGAGATGTTAGCCTAACAAGAAAACTCTTGGTTCAGCAGAAACATGGGGAAACAAAATCAAAGAGCTTCAGGAATCCCTAACGTCCACAGATGCTTTATAACACGCCACCAGCTGAGCTTTCCTTGCGTCGTGCCGGCCTCCTGCTCATCTACGGCACCGGTCTGGGTAACACGCTGTTTCCCACTAGACGCATCAATTCATCATTTCAGCGAGGTCTCCAAGGGCTCCACAGATGGACATTAGGGAGAAAGCAATGGTCCGCCACCTGCTTTTGGCAAATTATTTATTTCGGAACTGCCGATCTCAATTACAACCACGTTTGAAGTGCCCACCAGAGAGACAAGGCTGGCACTTAGTGTACTTGATTTTAGTTGAAATCAACTAAAGATTTAAGAATTATAAGATTATAAGAATTATAATCCCTAAGAATTATAAACAGATACTGCGCCTCTTCACTGCACCCTAGAGTGAAATGCTTTTGGGAAAAAAAAAATTGGGGTATTGTTATTGGTTCATGTGAGTCAGACTCAAATGGCTAAGGATGGGAGCAATTCTCTACCTACGTGGTGGTTCTCCTCGTGGGAGTGGGTACGCAGATTCTACATATGCAAAAACCTTCTTGGTCATCTCAAGAATTCGGCAATTCAACCTCCAGAGGAAGGCGGGGCTCCACACGCTTGACAGTGAGGTAGAGAGCGATTCATTTCAGAGTAGTGGTTGCAGCCTAACTGTTGAGAACACGGGTACCCCAACCAGGTCAGCTGTCTGCTTATCAGTACAGCTCTGTCAGGTTGCAGATTTCCCAATGTATGGATGCACTTGGAAGAATATTACCTGTATGTAAAAATCAGGGAGTCCTGTTTTTCTACTGACCATAATATTTCCTTTTTGCCTTCTTTCTTATTCTAAGTGCAAATGTCGAAATTGTTCCCTGAATCACTGAATGAAATTTGTCCCCTGCGCCTGGTCTGGGTGGGGTAGGCATAGGGGAATAAGATAAATTTGTTGGCTTCCATGCGAAATGTGCCCAAAAAGGGCAACAACCAGGAAATTAAGCGAGCACAGAAAGGCACTGGGGAGGTCAGTAATAAATGTGCATTTAATAACCATGTATATTTCATCTTTATTTGAAGCATCATTTCCATTCTGAACATCTCTGCTCAACCCACCATTAAAAAAAAGACAAGAAAAGAAAAAACAAACACCTCTTCCTTCTTGGTCTAAGGGGCAGTCCTGAAATGTCAATTTCTACATTTCTGACATGTTCCTATTGCGGAGCTCATTTGCACTGGCAGACTAGCTCCATGTGATTAGAATTCTCTCACTGCCATCAGGTTCTAGAATCTCCCTTCAAAAACTCAACCTCAAAATTTATATGCCATCAAAGCAACCAACGATGAGCCCCAGTTTGGGCTGGAAGAATTAGGAGAGCTCAGCACTTTAGAAAGTTTATTTGGTTCAGAACCAACTCAGTTGTTTTCATTTCCTTTTACTGCAGTCTGTGGGCAAACCAGCCCTGGGGACAGAATTCTTTCCATTGACCTGGAAAATTCCTAATACTACCAGCTTTTGAATTGGGGCTCTCCAAGAATTAGGGGAGAAGAAGGGGCTGCCAAAACATCCTGTGCTTTGGTACTGAAAGGAGGAGTTAAATGAGAAATTGGGACCCTGAAGACTGAGGCTGGGATTTTCTGGCTGTAGGATACCTGCCAAGTACAATGATTTCCATCTTTAACATACAGAGCTTCCCTTTAAAAGGAGGTTTTGGAGGGGCACCTGGGTGGCTCAGTCATTTAAGCATCTGAGGTCAGGTCATGTGGCTTTGGCTCAGGTCACGATCTTGTGGTTTGTGAGTTTAAGCCCTACATCAGGCTCTGTGCTATCAGCATGAAGCCTGCTTAGGATCCTCAGTACCCACCCCCCCTCTCTGCCCCTCCCCTGCTCTCTCTTTCAAAAGTTAAAGTAACATTTAGGGATGCCTGGGCGGCTCAGTCGGTTAAGCATCTGACTTCAGCTCAGGTCATGATCTCACGGTTCATGGGTTCGAGCCCCATATTGGGTTCTGTGTTGACAAAAATACTAAAAACGGGTTTTGGAGATCTGATGGCATCTCAGAGAACATCCCCTTCTAGAAACCCCTAAAACTGCCTAAAGCTTCATTATTCCTTTTAAGATTTTCTGTCTCTATATGGCTGTTAAGCATCTTTCCTCTCATTAACACACATGTGAGAGAACACATAAGGATATGTAACTGGACCGATTTTGTTATATTTTATTACCCCTAGGTGGAACAGAATCAAACCAAAACATCCACAAAAACACTTTGGGGCCAGAAAAAAATAAACTCTCTAACATCACTGTACATGAGCATATACATTACAAATTTGACTCTAACCTTGGGGTAGTTCTATTTGAAATATTTTCCTGAAATGTGATCATTAGCTGTATATCCGATCACCTTTTAATCTATTTTTCACTAATAAATGTTAACTCTTACTGTGTTTTTTTGATGACTTACACTGAGTTTGACCACAGAGTCACAAGTAAACGTTTTTTCAGGCTTTTCAAAAGGAGCCCATAGTGATGTACTGAGGCCAAGTCTGACTGCCTTCTGTGTTAGTCTGATGTTTAAAAGTGTGTCTACATAGACCAATGGAATAGAATAGAAAACCCAGAATTGGACCCACAAATGTATGCCAACTAATCTTTGACAAAGCAGGGCAGAGTATCCAATGGAAAAAAGACCGTCTCTTTAGCATATGGTGCTGGGAGAAATAGACAGCAACATGCAGAAGAATGAAACTAGACCAGATTCTTATGCCGTACACAAAAATAAACCCAAAATGGATAAAAGAGTTAAATGTGAGATAGGAAACCATCAAACCCCTAGAGGATAAAGCAGGCAACAGTCTCTTTGACCTCAGCCACAGCAATTTCTTACTCACCAGGTCTCTAAAGGCCAGGGAATTAAAAGCAAAAATCAACTATTGGGACCTCATCAAGATAAAAAGCTTCTGCACTGCAAAGGAAACAATAAACAAAACTAAAAGGCAACAGACAGAATGGGAGAAGATATTTGCAAATGACATATCAGATAAAGGGCTAGTATCCAAAATCTATAAAGAATTTACCACACTCAACACCTGGAAACACAAATAATCCAGTGAAGAAATGGGCAGAAGACGTGAATAGACACTTTTCTAAAGAGCACATCCAGATGGTCAACAGGCACATGAAATGATGCTCAACACCACTCATCATCAGGGAGAGACAAATGAAAATCACACTGAGATGGCACCTCACGCCGGTCAGAGTGGCTAAAATGAACAAACCAGGAGACTCTAGATGCTGGCGAGGGTGTGGAGAAATGGGAACCCTCTTGCACTGTTGGTGGAAATGCAAACTGGTGCAGCCACTCTGGAAAACAGTGTGGAGGTTCCTCAAAAACTTAAAAATAGAACCACTCTATGACCCAGCAATAGCACCGCTAGGAATTTACCCAAGGGATACAGGAGTGCTGATGCAAAGGGGCACATGTACTCCTATGTTTATAGCAGCGCTTTCAACAATAACCAATTATGGAAATAGCCTAAATGTCCATCAACTAACGAATGGATAAAGAAGATGTGGTTTATATATAGAATGGAATACTACTTGGCAATGAGAAAGAATGCAATCATGCCATTTGCAGCAATGTGGATGGAAGTGGAAGGTATTATGCTACGTGAAACAAGTGGGTCAGAGAAAGACAGATATCATGTTTTCACTCATATATGGATCTTGAGAAACTTAACAGAAGACCATGGGGGGAGCGGAAAGGGCAAAAATAGTTACAAACAGAGAGGGAGGGAGGCAAACCACTAGAGACTCTTAAAGGCAGAGAACAAGCTGAGGGTGGATGGCAGGAGGGGGAGAGGGGAAAGTGGGTGATGGGCACTGAGGAGGGCACCTGTTGCGATGAGCACTGGGTGTTGTTTGTAAGCCAATGTGACAATAAATTATATTTAAAAAATGAATAAAGTATGAAAAAAAGTGGGTCTAAAGGCAGAAAGTCAGTGGAGCTGGTGGAGACTGAAGAACTCTTAGGATCTGAGATCCCTTACTCCATGGCAGGGACCTCCAGGGCGGATGGGGCAGCGGAGGGGGCTGACCCAGTGGAGAGGGACCGAGGCTCCAGCAGGGAGAGCAGGTCAACCTCAGAGAAAGAGAAACAACCGGGTACCTTTGAGGAAGTCAAGCTAACGTAATGATAAACAAGACAGGACAAGCCTGTGGTACCAAACTGCACCAATGGGTCCAGAAAGGTAAACAGCCTCAGAACATACAAGGCTTCCAACTAACAAAAGGCTGTTCATGCCGGCACTTGAATTCCTCGATGCCCGATAAAGCCCGCTATTCAATCTCTTCAACGACTGCATTCAAAGGGCTTAAGAAGTTTACTCTAAATACTTTATTTAGAAGAACTTTGTGAAGCCTATTAACTTCCATCTCAAAGTGAATGCTACCCTTACAGCACATGCTTTCTGTGGACTTGGACAATCTGGGTGTTTGAATCGTAGTGTTGACTCATGTTAACTGAAAAATGAACCACTCTCTTTCAGCGTGGGTAAGCATCAAGCCTCCAGAACCCAAGGAGGAAAATCTTACTTTCTCAGTAGTTTTCCAAATGCTTAATAGAGGTCCTGAAAATCCAAAAATTCACATCATTTCTTAAACACATTCAGTGAACAGAGGGACCACAGATTAAATACCCGTAATTGTGATTCCAGTCCAACCAGAAATGCTAAGCACGTATCTCAGGAGCAAAGTTATGGGCAAGCAGAAGAAGAAATGCACTGGGCACACTTCCAATACAGCCCTCCGCGTTGGCATGAACCGGCATCAGAAGCAGGAACGTACAGCGGAAAGGACCAGAGCCCTGGATTAACGCAGCTCTGCCATCCGTAAGCACGTGAGGTCGGAAATGACTTCATCTCACTAGACTCAACTCCTCCTCTGTGAAGTCATGACAATACAAACCTATCAGGATGGTTGTAAACGTGAGAATTCACAACCAGCTCCTTAAGAGGCTGGGCAAACGATGGGGACTCAACATGGGCCACCTGTGATTAATGCGTGCTCAGTGGCTCTCCCTACTGAGGGTCCTCACGTGTCTAGCTACCGTGAACCAATTAACTTGAAGCCACTGGGCGACCCACGCTTCACGCTCCATTCACAAGACGCCTCCCTGAACGGGCCCCTCCTTGTTAGTGCCAATTACCATCTGTCGTTTCTTGTTTCTGAGTGTGAGGCTTGGCAAGTCAGGTGCCCATGTGGGGACACATTTGTTGCCATTCTTGATTAATACGTTGCATTCGAAGTTTATCCCTTGGATGACAACCCAGGCCTCTGAGCCTTTTCTTTAAAGAGACCATTACAGTATCATTTAAATGGAATGAGGAAGGGAAACACTGTTGATAACTTTCAAAGTCTCTATTTTCAAATCAAGTAAAAACATTATCATTCCTCTTTCCGCCCCCCCCCCCATTTAAACACAAAGATTTCAGCCTGCACTAAAGCCAAAAGGCAAGGCCATCTTTACTCGAAGGGAAATAAATGCTGTAACTAGACACAGCCTCGCTCTTCCCAGAGTTTGAGATTTACTAATGGGTCTTCAACTTGTTTGAAGTGTTACCATGACATCAGGTGAGACAGAAGTGCCCAACACGCTCCCGGCAGGGCCTGGAAACACTCTTGGCTGTGGAAGACATTTTCCTCCACTAGAAAACCTGTATTTACACATGAGTTTGTTTATCTTCTCTACACCACAGCCAAGTAAGAAGGGCATACAGATTCTGGAGTCACATAAACAGGAGTCCAATCCCAGCCCCCCTAGTTGCTAGTTTTGTGAACACAGGTGAGCCCTCTAAGTGACTATCCGCTCATCTACAGAGTGAGCTCGTCGCTGTGTGTATATTCCACTGGGCTGTGAACAGAGCCCTCCGCCACGGGATTTGCCAGTTCCCAGGAGCTAAGGATCATCTGTACATTTTCAGATGGCTAGGGGGAAACATTGGTTTCCTCTTGGGTTATTTAAGTTCCTAAATAATGGCCCCGCTTTGGGTCCACAAAGCCTAAAATCGTCACAGTCTGGCTTTTTGCAGAAGATGTTTGCTGAGCCCTGGGTTAGACGGTTAAGTAGAATGGGATCTTATGTATCTACTGTGTTCACTTGTCACATTGAGGTGTCTAATAAATGCCCCCTCTCTTCTGAGGGAGCAACTGTGGCTCTGAGCAACGAGCACTAAATTAAGACAAGATCTTTGCAAGTGCTTAGCAGTTTCTGTCACTCACCAAGTCTGTGGTATCAGAAGAGATCTTGGCCTCTCTGGACGATTAGTTTACTTCTCTTCAAAATAAGAATATCACTATTTTTCCTGTGCCGATTTTTCTCAAGGAAAGAAAATGGTTAATCACAACAAGTGAGACATGCCTGGTCTAAGTCAGTTATTTTATGGAGAGGAACTCTTTGTAAGCTTACGATAGAAAGCTTAGAAAATAAAATCACGTACATGTAGGTATGGACAATTAAGTCACCCATTGTCCCAGCATCTTAAGAGAATTCCTGCCTCTAAGTTAGAATACTGTCTTTCATTTATTCTCACGTTTCTTTTCTCAGACTCCGACTTTGCACCCAGCCACCCTGGCAACCAAGTGACTAACTTCTGACCGCTTGGATGTAGATGGAAGAAACATAAGCCGTTTTCCAGGAAGTTTCTTTGAAGAGCAGAGAGTGGGCCGCTTTCAATTCCCTTCTTCCATCATAGCAGCTAAAATGCAGAGATGGAAAGTAAACCAGCTTGGCCATTTGGGACCATGAGGCTGGGACACCCTAGGGATGCAGGCAAGTCTGGGGGTGCTACAGCAATAGGCTAGGAGTAACTCGGGGCCTTGAAAACTTTATGGAGCCACCATACAAGGTCTGCATGGCCATCTTGCCCCCAGACTTTTTCCACTCCTTTTTTAGTTTGTTCTATTTTTTGTTCTCCTCTTAACATGCAGACATTTTCATCTTACTGCCTGGACACTTTTCTTGGTCATGAAGGTGGTTTGAAATAGACCAAACTCTTACCTGTGACTTTTCCAGGGTGCTGGGTTAAAGTGGATTTTCTATCATCACTTATGCTTTCCTTTAGTTTCTACATTCAATAAATGATGACCGTGCTACCAGAAAAACATGTTTTAAGTGGCGTGTTAGTATAAATGTCCTTGGCTTAGGGTTAAACTATGGAAATACTGAGAAGTTCACAGAATACCTGAAATGTAAAAATAAAGCCTTGTCCCACCCAAATATCCCCAAAACAGAAGTAATTGGCACATATCAGTCTCCACTAAGTTCTCTCCATGATGTTCATTGTGACCACCAATGTACGGTCAGGGGAAGATGTAACAATCTGGAGAAAGCCTCAGTAATGGTTTTGGATGCTATACAGATTAGCTAATGGAGTTGGTAAGAAAAAGAGGCAGAAAAATTCAACACAGATTTACTAATTATTCCTGGGGGTATGATCTCATGGTCAAAAGTGTTGAATGATATTGCAAACAGCTTTTAAAGGATCACTTTAGAAGCAATTTAATAAATGATTACACTGTGGAGATCCACAATTATACTACATTCTAGAAAGAATACATAAGCCAACATCCTAACATCAGTGAATGTGCACCTATGGCCTGGGATAAAATGTAAAGGTAGAACATTATAAATGATTTAAGAAAGCACAGGGTACTTAACAACTCCAGAAACAACGCACTCTGGAAAACCACCACCAGATGGCTGGAAAGGTACCTCTAGTGAAGACCCAGCCAGCCGGTAGATCCCAATCACCTCAGAGACTCCCCATCTAAGAGGATTTGCCCATCATGGGAAGTTATGAGGGAGTCCAGAGAGGGAAGAGAGGTTACAGGGTAAAATCAGGACATCTCCAAAAGGAAAGCTGATTTCAAGACTACTGGGGGTGCCTGGGTGGCTCAGTCGGTTAAGCGTCCACTCTTGATTTGGGCTCAGGTCACGATCTCACATGCAGAGCATGAAACCTGCTTGGGATTCTCTCTCAAACACACACACACACACACACACACACACACACACACACACACACACAC
>NW_024412442.1:5445581-5471252 GCF_014898765.1 Herpailurus yagouaroundi
CACACACACACACACACACACACACACACACACACACACACACACACCCCAAACATTTAAAAATCCTGAAGGGAAATAGAAAAAAAAGAAAAGAAAAGAAAATCAGGACCGTAGTGGGTATAAATGTCACCCAATCCACTCCAGTGAACATCCCAGGTGCCTGGTCTCCCAGGAAAATGGTTTACCCTCTCCTAGAGTGGTCACCATGTACACGCAGGCATTTAGGAACCGGGTAAGTCTTGCAGCAATGTAAGTAAGGGGGAGGGCTGGGCATGTTGACACTAGGAGTTTTCCCTATACTACCTGGAACAGCCCTTACAAGTGTGAAAAGTTGGCAGAGCTCTGTGTAACCTGCTTTCCTGGACTTGCCGGAACAAGGCAGAAGTAAGGCCGACCTAACACATCACATGTAGCCCCCATGTAGTTAGGAAAAAATCCCAAATAGACTGAAAAGCTAAAACAATAAGATAATGAACGGCCACATATGCACCACCTAGGTTTAATCATTGTTATTACATTATCCACTTTGCCGTCTATTTATGTATGTGTCCATGCGTTAAGTGCGTGTTTTTACATGCATGTATGTAAATAATTAGCAAATAAATTGAAGACATCATAATACTTTGCGCCTACAGACTCAAGCCTGTGTTTTCTAAGGTATCTACATTCTCTCGCATAACCATTACTTATAATGAAGTTCAAAACTGTTTTTTTTAAGACAGTGTAAAAACATTACCCTTTCTCTTACGTATTCATTACTTTGCAACAATTGTTTTTTCAAACTTTCCCGATTTACCCTAAAATGCTTTTTACAGAATTTTTTCCCTCTAGAATGAATCAGGCTTCAAGCAGATTGTGGTCAGTGGCCTCTAAGACAGTCCCCAGAGTTCACTGTCCCCTGGTCTTCATGTCATTATGCAATCCCGCCACCTGGGCCCCTCAAGCGAGAGTGGGAATTACTGAATCACTCAGGGACAGGAATACAAAAGTGGCAGGATGTCACTTATTGAGATTAACTTACGAAAAGGCTGTGCATTTTGTCCTGGTCATTGTCTCATCTTTGAATCACCTGCCCTGAGAGAAGCCAGCTGCCATGATGTGAGGCAGGCCTATGGAAATGCCCACACAGCAGGGAACAGAGGCCAACCAACACCCCCATGATGAGCTCTGAAACCCTTCCTCCTGTCCTGTCACCCCACCCACCGTCCCTCCCCTCCATGATTAGCTCTGGCTGAGCCCGTAGCCTAGTCAGGAGCTTGGGACCTCAGGACAGGCTTTTCACCAAAGGCCAGCTGTACCCGATTCCTCACACACAAACAAGGGGATGATCCAGGTTTGTGGTTTTCAACCACCCCATTTTGGTAGAGTTTGTTTTACTGCAATAGATAACAAATACAGATTTAATTTGGCTATTATGCCCCATCAGTCCCTCCTAACGTTGTTGAGTCCCCTGAACAGTTTTCTCCTGACATGAATTTTTTGAAGGGGCCAGGCCAGTTTTCTCATTGCATGCCCACAGTATCATAGGCCTCTTTGCCTGTTTCCTTGTAGTCTCATTTAATGCCCTTCTATCCTTGTATTCCCAGAAACTTCAAGTTATGTCAAATGGCTTTCAAGTTTCACATTATCCACAAGAACACATCACAGATGATGCTGTGGACTTTATATTGCGTCACATCAAGAGTCATCCATTGTCAAGTTGTTCCATTAGTAGTAATGCTAACTTTGGGGCTTTCTAGAAAAGGGTGACCACCATTTTGCTATTGTTTTCTTTAAGTGTATTTATTTTGAGAGAAGGAGAGAGGGAGAGAGGCAGAGTCCCAAGCAGGCTCTGCACTGTCAGCACAGAGCCCAGTGCAGGGCTCAATCCCACAAACCAGGAGATCATGACCTGAGCTGAAACCAAGAGTTGGTCGCTCAACCGACTGAGCCACCCATCTTGCTATTGTACAGACGTTTCCTTCCTTTGCAATGAGGACATGATTTTCCACCACATCTCTCAATTCTGTGCCCTGTCTCTGCTCAGTAATGCAGGGTGAACTCCATCAGTCTATGGGTGAGCAGCAGCAAGGAGCCAGTCAAATGGCTTCTTGGTCAAAATGACACCATCGATATGTTCAAACGTTTCTGGTCTTTTCACATAACAATTGTGAAATATACTTATCGGGTGAAGAGTAACACTGCTTACAAGATGTACTGGTCAACTAGGCAAAGGTTTTGACCACCGAGCCTTGATTACTTTGGACTTTTACATTCCTGTGACAACTTCCTGCCATTTGTTGCATCTACAGATGTGAAAATATGCACATATTGAACGTTTTCAGCATTCGAGTAAAATGAGAGGTCATCACTGATTCTTTCAATGATTCAGATATATATTCTCTTCATACTGAAAAGCAGTGGTCCACAGCCTCCAAGTCTAATATTACCATCATTTTGCAAGTTCCTCTCACAACGTTTGTCAGATATCCAGAAACTCTGATTTTCTGGGTATTTTGTTGTCTGATTAGATGTGATACTTGGATTCCAAACTTTCTTCACTATTTCAGAAATTATAAAATGAAGAAAATCAACATTCACATACATTCTGAGACAGAATTAGTTCATTACTCCACAGAGTAATATTTTCCTGGTTAGAAAAAAGTAAGACAGTGAAAGATAAAGTGATATATTTTTCTTTTCAAACACTCTTGTGCTGAACCATCATGATCTCCCTTTGTATGTTAAAATGGGATTATCAAATTCCTTCCTCTAGACATAATAACCACTGCGGTACAATGATGAAATGCATCCAGACCCATGAGTTAATAAGCCCAGGTTGGAATTCAGTGAATCATTACTTCTAGCAAACAGAGTATAAAAAACAGGGGCCTCTGGGTGGCTCAGTCAGTTGGGCGTCCGACTCTGGATTTCAGCTCAGGTCATGATGTCACAGTTCACGGGATTGAGCCCTGACCAGCCATACCTAGCATGGAACCTGCTTGAGATTCTCTCACTCCCTCTCTCTGCCCCTCTCCCTCACTCTCTCTCAAATAAAAGAAATTAAAAAAGTAATTATGTTCAAAACTGTACTTAAAAAAAAACAAGAATATTAAAAACACAGTATCATCCTTTCTCCGCTGAAGGATCCTCAAATGGACAATCACATGTTTCACAGAACCATTCCAGGGCCCAAGTGGCCTTGCTTAAGCAGGTCATTACTGATATTTAGCTATGATTAGGTTTATGACAGACATACTCAGTTCAGTTGTCTTTGTGAATGCAAATTAGCCAAAAATACTGCAGAAATAAGGGGTGTTTAATCCTGTGAGGATTTTTCATAACTTTTGTTTATTTGTGTGATGATTCTGTCGGTTGGGGACTATAATGGAAATGGTTGTAAAGAATCAAGGAAATTGAATCGTTAGGGGAAGTAGCCGAACGCTGATATAATCAACAGGCACAGGGTTTTGTTTTATTTCTTCACTCTGAGTATTTCAGGAAACGCTTTGTTGATGCAGCCTTCATGTTTATAAACACGTTAAAATTATTCATCAGTCATCGCTGAAAAACCAATTATTTCCTTAGCGCTAATGGACTGCACAATAGACAGCCTGTCTCTCAGCACCCTGTTGTCATGACTTATTTTTTCCTCGGGGGAAACTAAACTTCTTACCACAAGTTTGTTCAATTAATCTTCTCTTGCAGGCAACAGAAAGGATAAAATTCTTTCTCATCCAGTCCATTTTGCTATATTTAATAAGATGAAAGTGACTTCTCAAATAATCCAATTTCTCTCCTTTTGATGATTCATAGGTGGAGAGTAGGAAGAGAGAACACTTCCTTTCTTCTATATTCTCATTCTGGGAAGCAAGGACCCTGGCTCTTCATTCCATCTTTCTAGAAAAAAACCCTTCCCAGTGACACAGAAACCACCTGTGGACAGGGCTCATCTATCCTCTGGGGCAACCCGCCTTGTCCAAATGAGAAAGGACTGGATGGGAACAACTAAGGGCTCTCGTTTTGCTGCCATTTTTGAAGGTCTTAGTATTTAAGAAAACTCTACTACAATTCACAGTTCTTCTGTTGCCTTAACCCTCATCAGCACTTCCACCAACACCTACAGGACTAGGTACAGTTAATTAAGAGATTCTTGGCTCCCAGAGGCAGTGGTTAATTGATTTTTCTTCTGCCATCTATTAGAACAGAATCTCAAGAACTTACATACAAAATGGTTCCAGGGCAAGTTCTATTGGCTTATTGTATGAAGCTATTAGTCTCGTTTATTGGAGTTTTTTTTTTTTTGTTTTAAGTTTATTTTGAAAAAGAGAGAACATGGAGTAGGGGCAGAGAGAGAGAGAGAGAGAGAGGAAGGGAGGGAATCCCAAGCAGACTCCACACGGTCAGCACAGAGACCCATGCAGGGCTTGATCCCACGAACCTTGAGATCATGACCTGAGCCGAAATCAAGAGTCAGACACTTGCTTAACTGACTGAGCCCCCCAGGCACACCTCTTTTGTTGGGAGGTTTTAAAAGCTGCATTTAGAGTGGTGTGCTATCGGATTATGCTCATAATGGTCTAAATCATTCTCTCATCCCCAATGTCACAATGTGCATTGTTAAATGCACCAATGCAATCCTATCCATGGAGTTGACTGCTGTCTCTCTCTCCACTAGCCTGGTGAACGCGACCAAGAAAGAGATGATGAGACACACTATTCAGGGGGCTCCCTAAAAACCCAGATTCCCCTGGTTTTCAACTCTTCACTGCACTGTTCTAGAACTGCACCCCTGAATGAGTGTCAGGTTTCCATTGTAGAACCCACCTGCTTCCTCTTCCATCTCTAGTTCTCATCCTCCGTCCAACTACTGACAAATCACAAATGAAGGGCAGACGTGGGGCCTTCAATCTTGAGGTTTCAGGGATGGAACAGTTTTGAGCCTTGATGACAGACCCTCCCCACGCCAATCCCTTCCTACGCAGTGCTGCTAGACTACTCTCAGAAGTGCGTAGCCACAGTCCTGATACCTGCCACCAAACTTTTCCTAGCTTCCTATTCTCCTTCCAAGTTGAGGTCAGGTTACTCACTTGGGATTTCCAGGGGAGGTGGGCAGGAATATTAGAGCAAGAATCGGGTAGGCTGGGGAGACATGCTTCAGGCAGCCACCGCAGACAGGGGAGAGGAACAGGGCAGACCGCGGGCTAACCTATGAAGCCATCGACCGACTCTGCATTTTCCTGTCCAGGTTCTCTCCCTGCACCTAGAATGTTCTTTATCTCAGGTCCTACTTGCAAAAACTCCATGTTAAACTCTATCTAATGTTCCTTTCCAGTTACAACACCTACAGCACTTTTTTTTTCCCCCCTGCTGAAGAGATTTGTTTTCTTACAGTGTCGTCTCTTCGGTCTTGCCTCATTAGTCCTCTGATTATCGAGGATGACGCAGAGAGATGAATAAAGAGCTTGGATCTGACCAACATCATGCAGGTGGGACTCAGTGATTTCCAAATTCTAAAACCACATAGTTGGTCTGTATGTAATTTGCCTAATTTCTACTCTGTGCAGAAAATGTGGGTGTGTGTCCCACCTCCAACAGCCTCAACCAGTTTACAGCTCTAATAACCATGATCAGGGCTGTAGCGACACATCCTTAAAAATCAAAGCCAGCAATCTTTTGTGTGTTGGAATGGAAAGGAGAGCCTCACAGCTGTTAATCTAATTGGAAATCATGTTGACTATACCCATCGAAGCTCCAAGAGCTGGAGAAGCTCTTCTTTCCAAATGGTAACTGCTGCTCAAGTGATAATTCCAGCACTGAATACCCTGTCTTCCAGAGTCCTGGTAATCCACTGATAAAAATATTTATGTATTTGATTTACGCCTTGCCTATATCCACACAAGATGGAGGACACTTTACACACACACACAAACACACACACACACACACACACGCACACACGCAACTAAACAAAGACTTAACCTATCAAAATTAATTGTTCAGAGGAGGAAAAAAAATACATACTGGACTCCTGGCACTAAAGTTACTCTGTGCATTAGACTTAAAACTCCATTTTTCTCAACTAAGGCCATAAGGAAATGTAATTCTCGGTATCTGAATCAAGTATTCATGCTCATCGGCAGACATGACAAATGTTTTCCCAGCACTCAATCTTAGAGGAAACTTACTGCATGAAAATAGAAATTCTGGATAGTCTAACCAACAATTTCTCTGACTGCAATCCTTACGAAAATTAGAGAAGGGATATTTAAAAGCACCTCGGCATTTCTATGGAATGCTAACAGAGTCTGGACATGCTGCACACTGATGCCTTAACAATTACGGAACAGAATTTTGGAGACCTAAAGCAACGGATAGGCAACACTGGGCCCTAACCTTGTCTCTGCAACATCCCAGTGTTTCAGGAAAACTTCCAACAATTTGCAGGTAAAGTAGATCTGTGGACAGATTCTCTGACCTCTGTCTGAAGAGCCACGAGTCGATATTGTTGAGGAGAGAGGTGCATGGAAATTTTATGTTGGAGAAGACGACAGTGGAAATGACCTTCTGAGAAAATTGGGAAGTGCCGTGGCTTACGTTAAAATCAGTCGCATGGGTTTGAAATTAGCTGCTAGTTCAAGGTAATCCCTTTGTATTTGCAGGGAATTCCATTGTTAGTTTTATCCCACTGTCATACAGAAGGAATGGATACAATTTATTGTGTAATGAATTTCCATTGTTTGTTTGTTTTTTAATAAGCCTGGATGTATCACTAAAGAATTACTATCTGTTCAAAAGTTTCCAAAGTAAAAAGAAAATATTAACCTAAAGGTACAGTGAAAAACGTACGTAAAGCTCCCTTTTATGTGAAACACACTATGAAACTATAAAAGCTTAATTTTTTCCCCCTTTTCCTGTACTATCCAGCCCCTTAACTTTACTAAGGGTGAAAAATGCATTTAACCTTTTAACAAGGCTTTGGCAACAGCCCTTCTCCTTCAAGAATGTAATTCACTTTCATATGCTGTCCTAGAAAGGATATTTCTAATCAAGTCTAACTTTTAGTTTTTGTGTCCTCATTTTTAAATGGTTTTAATTTAAAAAAAAATGGTTCTGGGGCGCCTGGGTGGTGCAGTCGGTTAAGCGTCCGACTTCAGCCAGGTCACGATCTCGCGGTCCGTGAGTTCGAGCCCCAAGTCAGGCTCTGGGCTGATGGCTCAGAGCCTGGAGCCTGTTTCCGATTCTGTGTCTCCCTCTCTCTCTGCCCCTCCCCCGTTCATGCTCTGTCTCTCTCTGTCCCAAAAATAAATAAACGTTGAAAAAAAAAATTAAAAAAAAAATGGTTCTTGAAGTGTTTCATCTCAGGATCCCTTTACACTCCTAGAAATCGAGGAGCACAAAGAATTTTTGTTCATATAGGTTCTATCTACATTTATGATATTTGATAGTAAAACTGAAACAATTAAAACACAACACTACACAAGCATATAACCCATTAGCTGTTTTTGCCCCTGGAAAACTCTACCGTGTCCATGGGGGAGAAGGAAAAAAAAGACAAATGACACATTAGTATTATTATTAAAATAGTTTTCACCCCACTGATCTCCCTGAAGAGTGTCATGGGTGCCCAAAAAAACCCGTATTATCCTCTAAGAACCACCAACTTAGATGAACAGCCAGTAATGGCAACAATGACAGAACTGGCCCCAAGCAAAATAAACACAGGACCTTGGGGCACCTGAGTGGCTCAGTCGGTTAAGCGTCAGATTTCGGCTCAGGTCATGATCTCACACTTCATGAGTTTCAGCCCCGGGTCGGGCTCTGTGCTGACAGCTCAGAGCCTGGAGCCTGCTTTGGCTTCTGGGTCTCCCTCTCTCTCTGCCCCTCCCCCACTTATGCTCTCTCTCAAAAATAAACACAAAAAATAAGTAAAATAACTAAACAAACAAACACGGGACCAAAGCGGTCTACACTCCAGGCACGCACACACGTCCCCTGGGAAGGATGAAGGAGCTTGAAGTCCATCCAGCACGGCAGCTGGCTATCCCGGGATGACTCTCAGTCATCAGCCCCCGAAATCTTTTCTACATTTTACTCTAGACACCTAGGAAAACTTCGCTCCCATGCCGTCTAGACCATCTCCGAAACTGGACCAGAAGCTGGTGTTGCACAACTCACAGGGAAAGTCTATCGTGCTTCAGTTTTTTCTGTGCTGAAGTCTATCTGGCAGCTGTAGGTTCCATTATGATCCACGGGACACGAGGCTCCCTCCCAGTGTCTTACACAATTTATGCACAAAGATGTCCACTCTGTGGAGCTGATGAAGGAAATATTACTCATTCTATGTTTATTTTACTCGTTCAAAAATCTTATTTGCTGTCTATTCTGGATCAGATGTGCATGTATTTTACTTATAAAGGAATATGTATTATATATATGAAATAGTATATATATATGGGCAGTATGCTAACATTTAAAAAAACGTTTATTCCTGAGAGAGAGAGAGAGAGAGAGAGAGAACGAACATGAATGAGGGAGGGGCAGAGAGAGAGAGAGAGAGAAAGACAGAATCCAAAGCGCGCTCCAGGCTCTGAGCTGTCAGCACAGAGCCTGATGTGGGGCTCAAACTCACAAAGTGCAAGATCATGACCTGAGCCAAAGTCGTCCACTTAACCGACTCAACCACCCAGGTGCCCTGCTAACATTTTATGTTAAAAGGCTGCGTACTCAGTGATTAAAACTATGCGATATTCCATTTTGTTAAAGTCTTTTAGCCAGATAAAAATCACACTGTTTAAAAATACAAAATGTTGGTGACCATCTGCAACAAACCTTTCACGTTGTTGGTCAGAGTATCAATGGATTCAACGACTTCAGAAAATCACATGGCACTCTATAGAATATATACCTCCTCAAGGCCCCAGAAATTTCATTCCAAGTTGTCTACTCAAGAGAAATGAAGACAGACATTCACCAAAAGACATGGCCAGGAAAGTTTCCAGCAGCTCTATTCATAAACACTTACAAGTGGAATGAATCCCAATGACCACTGCCATTAAAAGGGACAAATTCTGATGTGTTTATATGATGGAATGCTACAGATCCATAAAACAGAATGAACTATGGTTACACATACTAAAAGGGGGACCAGGGCTGTGGCGGGGGTGGGGGGGTGGGGACTCTCCCAGAAACAATGCTGAGCAAAAGAAAGCAGACACAGAAGAGTACACACTACATGATCCCATCAATATGAAGGAGAAAAACAGACAAAATTCATCTGTGATGGTAGAAATCAAAACAACCGTTATCCTTGGTAGAGGAGGTTAACTGGGAGGGGCACTGCAGAACCTTCCAAGGAACTCGACACGTCTTAGGGATCTCGATCAGGTCAATGGCTATGTGGGAATATAGATACATAAACATGCACTGATCTATAGTTTTAAGATTTGTGCACCTCACAGTGCATATAATATACTGGAATATTTTTTGAATGTTAGGCCCAAGTTAGGAAATATCCAACATAGTTTTTTTCTCCCATCAAAACTACAGAGGATCTGTGTGGAAGCCTTGAAGCATCTGAAAACCTAATGTGGAAAGTATGCTTTTAAGACCAACCCATTAAGTTTCCTTTTGAAAGCTGCAAATCAGTCTCATTCCTCTCCAGGATCTTTCCCTGGCATGGACCATTTTCCACTGTCCAAGCATAATCTGATTAGCACCTTTTCTGAGTTCACAGCGGGTGTACTAGGGGAAGGTGAGCTGGCTTCACCTTTATCCTAATGGTCTTTCCAACTACATCTGCCCTGTCCCCTGGTATCCCAGGAGTAAGAGTCCTCTAGACCCAAGTAAAGAAGGAAATGGCTACAGCATAAGACAGCAAGGAAAAGTTTAGAAAGTCTTAATATTCAATAACATAGAAGGAGGCACTATTACATTAATAGCACTAAATACTGCATTTATATCATGAGCAAAATGAGGCCGAAGTTTCACACAAATAGAAAAATACTAGAAGTAAAGTCCTCTGGGGCTGACAGCACACATCTTTGGAAAATACCAGCACAACTGTCTGTCCTATTTTTTAGAAGTTTAAAAACAAAATGTATACAGTTAAAAAAGAAATTAGGAGAGCTGTATTTTTTGAAAAAGCTATTTCAAAGTCCACGCCTATTTGAAACTATGCCTCAATTTTCACGATTAAGATGCTTTTAGTTCTCAATGATTGGGAATTTATTCTTGACTTCAGTTGTCTCCAAGTTATGGCTTTTTCTTGGTGTTTCAAGGTACTTAGGTACAACGACATTCCAGAATGGTTCACTCACAGATTCTCTGAAACAGACCTCTGGCTTCGTGGAAACTCAGGCTCTGCCCCATGTGCCTGGGAGGCTATTAGGACTTGTCTGGTGAATCCTGGCTCCTACATCAATATCCCATTCCAGCTACAGGACTGATATGGGACATTCCCTTACTCCCCTAGACCATATTGTTCTTTCCCGGCACCCCCAGAAACACTACCTCTGCTTTATCTCCCTCGACTTCACCTCTGCAGAGACCAAATCGACAGGTGTTGGTGGCAGCAACAGACAAACCACGTGAGACCTGCACAAGACCGGAGGCAGGTCGGTGGGTCAAAAAATAGCGAGGTGGACAGAAACATGGATTTAAGGGAGCTGGGCAACAAAGCTAGTATCGAAGGCATTTACGGGAGCTGCTATTTCCGGACAGCAAAATTCCAGGGCCTGAGTAAGATACACCAAACATCTGGCTCTGACAAAAAGATCAGAAAAAGAAGGGAAAAAAAAAATACAAAACAAAAAGCCAGCCATAGAGGTGTGACGCGCTCCCAGTCCACTCTATAGTATTACTGTGTAATTATTAATCCCGAAGTCTGTTTGAGTACTTCTATCTTAATTTGACTTTAAGAGCCTTCTCACATGCGGATAAAGGCTTCCAGCTCATCTTCAGAAAAGTAAGGTGTGCTGGCGTTGAAGTCTTTCGCCAGTGTACTGGGCTAGGGCTTCGCCAAGGGGTCCTCACCTCATCTGAAGAAGGAGATGAGTGCCCTAACCTACTCTACAGTGGAAACAATCTAAAATGAAGTTTTCTTCACTTTACTTCTTCGTCAACAACTTACAAGGACTTCTGCAATAAAACCTTTGATTACTTGATTTTTTTGTTTCGGAAAATGGTAGGATATCCTAGCATGGGGCATACGTCAATTATTGTGTCATTTATTTGGAAAAAAACTACTTAAAGAAATCAGACACAGACATGGATTCCAGAACAATCTAACACGGATGATGAAGAACAAGTGTTAGTGCTGAATAGAGAGATGTGCTCTTAGATTCCAGAACAATCTAACACAGATGATGAACAGGTGTTAGTGCTGAATAGAGAGATGTGCTCTTAGATTCCAGAACAATCTAACATGGATGATGAAGAACAGGTGTTAGTGCTGAATAGAGAAACATGCTCTAAGAAAAACCCTAATCACTACTCTCCCAAACAAAGTTATACAAGACCAAGAAAGACTGAGAAACCATCACAGGTTGAACCTAAGGAAAAAACTAAATCCAACGAAGTACCCTGGATTGGACCCTGGAACAGAAACCAGAATACAATCTACAGTGCAATTAATAGTATGGTACCAATGTTAATTTCTTAGGGTAATTTGATCAGGGTACCATGGCTATACCAAAGTTTATAAATGGTCCCATAAATATACTAGGGTTACATCTAAGGGAAAGATGGGTGAAAGGTATATGGAAACTCTCCATAGCGTATTTTCAATTTTTTTGTAACTCTAAAGTTATTATAAGAAGTTAAAGAACAAATGTTAGTGATAGGAGAAACCTCTCTTCTGAAAATCTTGATTAGAAAAAAATAAAAAAACAGATTATCTTTTGTCTAGTTATGTTAGAGGGCCTCACCCTCAAGTAAAAAGTTGTTTAGTTGTTAGCCCAACTAACACTCATTGGGCTTCTGCGGATCAGAGCTGGAGTCAGCAGGCCAAGATGGGGTGGGCTACCATGATCAGGTGGGCAACACAACTTTAAGCTGGGCTAAGTAAGTGAACAACTTTTTAAGGGGAGAGTGCAATTTTCACAGATTTAACCAGTACAAAAATCTACATTTTCTATGTTTACACATGTAACAAATATGATTTGGGCTAATTCTACATGTCCAGTATTTAGACTTCTAGATTCTGCCAAGTGGTTCAGTCATTACAACTAAGTACTGAGCACACCTTTCACCTTGTGTGACAAGTCTCTGAGAGGACTGTTTTTAACACTGCAGAATATGCTGCTTCAAATTAAAAAAACAAACCCAACTTTGGATCACATGCTCTTTGTATGTAAACCTTATCCTTAAGAAGCTTTTGACTATCTTGACTATACTCCTACATCTGGATGTTTTCAGTGAGACAGAGAAAAGAGAAGGAGGAGGGGGAGGAGGGGGGAAGGGGAGGAGAAGGAAGGGAAGCAAAGGAAGGACAAAGGAAGAGAAGAAGGGAGAAATGGGATGAGTTAAGAAGGAAGTTTGACACGATGCCACTTAGAATACAATTCATTAACCGCCGACAAGTCACTAACTTCTTGTTGGTGAGCGTGCACCTATTTGTAGACACCTTCGTTGGATACTCTTACAGTCTGTCTTCCTATTTTTAATCCAGGCAGTATTAAAACTCAGATTAACAGTTACAACAACCATCTCAAATCCTCCCAACACCCTGCCCCCAACACCAGGATGTCATTTCAACCAACAGCCTTATCTCTAAGTAAGGAGAGTTCAGGGTACATATAAACCAAAAGAGATTATTTTTTTTTTTAAGAATTCAGAATTCCCTGGCATTAACGTCCTTTTATTGTAATAGTTTTCTTTCAGTACACTAAATCTTGGCCATGTTTGTGTTAGATCTACTTGCGGATTTGAGTTCTCTTGAAAATAATAAAAAAATCCATCCTCCAAGGCAACTTTGATGTGTCTGTGTTTGCACAACAGAGCAGAGCACTTGAGGAGTTTTTCCCAAACATGGAATACAATGTTTACCCATTGGACCCCATCCAGGCAAATGAGAAAACAGAATTCATCTAATTCTTTGAAAAGTACTGAGTAACTTTCAACTCTCTTCGTATGTTTATAGGAAAACCCAAGTTGTGCTATTCAGCTGGAATCGACCTGGGCTCCAGCATAAACATTGCATCGCTTATTGTATAAATACGAGGTCAATTTTCAAATGGCATGCTTATCACAAGATTCCTAAGAAAAAAATCTTCCTCTGATTTTAAATGATTTAAACCTCAAGATTCATGGACGGTTGGATGGATGCATGATCGCACTCAAACACACACACACACACACACACACACACACACACACACACACCCCAGGAACTTTTTGCAATTGTTAAAATGTATCAAGAAATAAATTTCTGGAGGTGCCTGGGTGGCTCAGTCAGTTAAGCGCCCGACTTTGGCTCAGGTCATGATCTTAGGGTTTGTGAGTTTGAGCCCCACATCAGACTCTCTGCTGTCTGTCCCCATGTTTTTCTCTGCCCTTTCCCAGCTGTATCTTTCTCAAAAATAAAGAACAACGTAAAACAAAAAATAACAAGCTTGGGCGCCACTATACACATTTGCAATGAATTTTGTGCCAATCTTCGAATGACATGTTCATTCTATTAGAAAAAAATGATCAACACTGACGTCTTGATTTTTGTGACATCACCCATTTTCAGGAAGTTTGCCTGATGGGATGAAGAGAACAAGGACTTTAAGTGGGGCCTGATTTTGAATCTGGCTGTGTGGTGGTGGGGACGTTGTTCATTTTAAAAACTCCAGACGTCTCCTCAAGTAAGGGGAGGAGCACCCACTGCCCTCAAAAGAGCCTGTCAAAATCACGTGAGATAATGTACGTGAAGCAGCAGGTGCAGGCCGTTTTGTTCTTGTTTGTGTCCCCCCCCCCCCCTCCATTTCCCTCACTGCTATGCCAACACTCTCGCTGTGGGGGAGTGATCCCAACTCAGCCCATACTTCTGTCACCAAGCATCATGCCAGGGGCTCTCTCTAAGGGCTTCCCTTTCCTGGGAGCCATCTCCCCGCACCCCAAGTCAAGCAGCAAACCAGGAGGGTCTGGCTCGGAGATGCCCATGCCCACACCACTCAACAGCCAGATGCTGAGCTTTGGACTTCACCTTGGTAAAAAACCTATCGGTAAATCCATTAGGACTAACTTTATTCCAAGCCAAACCCACAACCAGCTACAAATAGAAACTAGGATGCACATTCCACTTCTTTCCTTGTCTTTTTTTTTTTTTAAATGTTTACACATTTTTGAGGGAGAGAGAGCATGCACACAGCAGGGGAGAGACAGAGACACAGAGACAGAGAGACAGACAGAGAGAGAGGGAGGGAGGGAATCCTAAGCAGGTTCTGCACTGTCAGCACAGAGCCCAATGCGGGGCTCCATCCAGTAACCTGAGCCGAAGTTGGACACTTAACCTACTGAGCCACCCAGGTGTCCCTACTTTCTTTCCTTTTTGAAACGAACTGATGTTCTCTCCCCTTTCCAGGACACATCAGATTACGCGGTGGCTGAACTCACCCTGACGTTTACTTGCCCTCAACACCATGTCCTTGCCCCACTCCAGAATTTCTGATTCCTCTCCAGTTGTGGGGAAGTAGGTTTCTATCTCAAGTGGAGAAATCCAGGTGGCCGGGATGTCAGAAGCCTACTTTTTTCTTTTCCCCAGTAGCTTGTGGCATCCTTCTGACCTGTTCATTACAGAGTCGTCTATGGAAAAGGACTCCCTCCCAGACGCCCTCAAGGAGGCTCAGTGTGAAAGATACACAAATGAAACGAGACTGGCTGCAGGAAGAGTTTGTAAGGTTCAAGACCATAACAACAGAACAGAGGAATATCAAACTGCTTTGTCACACTGCTTTAGTTTTGTGACCCCACCCCCCGGGGTGTTGAGAAACTATCCTTAGGGTCATGGGATGGAAAGTTAGCCTAGCATCCCCAAAGGACTCATCCCCCCCAGCCCAGACTCTGGGAGAGGCACATCAATCCCTGGGCTGAAGCCTCATCTTCCCCAGGATCGAACAAGATCAATCTGTAGGAAATTCACTGTTTGACTCAAATGGGAGATTTTAGCCACAAACACCGTAAACCGGGTATCTTATCATTTGTAAGGATTAGAAGGAATTTACACATGTGGAGGAAGCATGCTATATAGAAAGTGTAGAGCTTTTATAATCAATGAACAACATGCAAATATCAGAGGTGACACTTTCTTTAAAAAAAAAAAGCCATCACTATGGAGACATCTGTGCAAATGCTCAATGACAACATGAAATTAATGGCCACTTTTATATGTATCTGCCCCTGGTGTCATCTTTGATGAGAATGCGTCTGCTACCACAAGATGTACTGAGCAGGTGGTCGTACGTGGGAGAAGAAAGCGCCTCTTCGAACGCCTTCTTTGTGATATTTCCCTTCAAATTTCAGCTACGCCAGCTCTGTTAAGCTTAATTCTAACACACGTTTCACAATCTTCTAGAAAACCTCTATTAAAGCTCAAAGCTTAAGAGCTTAATAAATAGGTCTGTAACTTACTCCTCAAAATTAAAAAAAAAAGAAAGTCTAAAATCCCTAGAACTATTTTCATAGGAGCCTTCTTTTACCATCTCTCCTTGCAAATTATATGAGAAAAGTCTAGGGAAAGTGGGATCAGGACTCTGATGTTCCGCAAATATCTCAGGTTGATTAGACTGTACTGTTGCTCCTTACATAATTTGTGATCCCCAAAGTAGGTTCTTGATTTCTTCAGTCTCATGTGTACCAAAGCTATTCTGTTGGCAAACGTCCCAATAGTCCAGTTGTTCAAAATAAGGTCACAGAACACAACCCAAGCAAGAATGGGTCTTGCTTACAGACCACCACTTCTACCGGAGAACCTCAGGACAAGCCAGAAGCATCGATGCCTGAATGTCTGATGCCAGGAGACAGTGATCCTGGGCTCTTGATCATGTAATATCCATTTCAGAAATCATGGTGCCTGCTTCCAAAAAGGTGGTGAATTTCCAGACAACTAAAGGCCCCTCCACTGAGCCAATGCAATTCTAAGACATCATCACTTTTCTTTAACACCAGTCACAGTGACAGCTCTTAGGTTATTACAGAGCATTGATCTCTGAATACATACCCTTAGGGGAATGAGAGCAAACAAAAATCTCCAGAGGTTTCGGGGAAGAGTACTACTAGAGAGCAAAGTATAGTGAATGAGAAACCCAGGGACACCAAGAACCAAGTCATCCAGCTGCCCAAATCTCCGGGCAAAGTAAATGCCAATCTGTTGAGAAGATCAGCAGTATGTTGGAATTAATATCTGAGTAGCCTACAGATCTGGAAGCAGTTAAGAGCAGAGTGTACAAGCACCTTTACTGTGGCTATTGGCTCTCCCCGTGACTAGCTGTGGAACTTTAGTCTATTTAGTCTTTGGCCTCAGTTCTCTCTTTGGTAAAACTGAAATTACGTTAGCACACACTTTATAGATTCATGTTGAGGATTCAGCAGCACAGTTAATTCATCTCAAGTGTTTTGAAAACTCTTTGGCACATTCTCATACATTTGCTAATATTATCTTATTTTGTTTATTTCTGATTATAATCCCTCAGGTGGGAGGATACCCTATTTTTTGGTTGGTAGAAACTGAGCTTAAGTTTAAAGAAACTTGCCTAAGGGTGCCTGGGTGGCTCAGTTGGTTAAGCAGACGACTTTGGCCCAGGTCCTGAGCTCGTAATTCCAGAGTTAGAGCCCTACGTCGGGCACTCTTCTAACAGCTCGGAGCCTGGAGCCTGCTCCAGATTCTGGGTCTCCTTCTCTCTCTGCCCCTCCCCTGCTCACACTCTGCCTCTCTCTCTCTCTCTCTCTCTCTCTCTCTCTCTCTCAAAAGTAAACATTAAAAATAAACTTGCCTAAGACTACTTACCTATAAATAGTGAAGCCAGAATTTAAACCCATTTTTCTCACATCACTAAATCAAGCAAACGCTGAAATATTTGAAATACGTATTCTATCTTCGTCTTATGTTCTAGATCAGCAACTGCCCAGAAGTGGTCTCCAGATTGGGATCAAGAGCATTGGCAGGGAAGTTGTTAAAGATGTCAATTTTCAGGCCCCACCCCCGTCTGTCATTCAAAATTACCATGGCGAGTGCAGCTGTGTGCTGTTACTTTCTCCTTTTATGGGGGAACAGGACAACGTTAGCAGTAGGATGAAAGAATGCCCTAGAAGAAGGAAGAGGTCACAGGGACAAAAGGCATAGCACAGGGAATACAGTGATACTGTAATAGCATTGTGCAGTGATGGCACCCACACTTGTGCGCATATAGATGTGGGATCACTAGGTTTTGCACGTGGAACTAACGTGTGTCAACTATACTTCAAAAACAAACAAAAAATTAAAGCCCCAAATATTCCAGAGAATTGTGCAACACTGGAAGATGGTGGACAATTTTACCCGAGATTTTGAACAGGAGTCCATTGACACAGTAGGACAGCTGAATTTCCCATTTTCCTAGGGGCACGGGGCTGAATGTATGACCGATTTCTCGTGGGACTTTGGGCATCTCAACAAATCTAAGCCTCAGTGGCCTCCTACGTGAAAGGAGGGGCCTGTCTTATCCCCTTACACGGTTCTATTCTACACTGCCAACTCTGAATGGACATCTCCCTGACTCTACTTTTGTAAGTGTGATGTAGAATAAAATAGAAATCTCAGAAATAAGGTAGCCTGTTGAATTGAGTTGTAAGAAAATGAAATTAGCAGGTTCTCAAATTAGATCCGAGAAGGGAAATTTGTAAGGGTTTTAGAAATGTCAGTATCCCAAGATTGAAAAACATGCAGAGTATTAAAAAAAAAAAAGTCCACGTAATATCAAATTGGTTACGGAAGTACATTACTTTTGGGGAGAGGAAAAGAAGACAGTATTCCTAACCTGCCCCCCATCAAGTTCACCACAGTAAGGAGCTTCCTTCGGAAGATCTGCTGGGAGCCGCAGTCCAGGCATGGCACAGACCTCAGGTCTTAGATTTTTCTAAATCCCATTATTAGATTCACGTGTCTCATTCACGTATCAGACCAAAGATGTGAAGACGCATCTGCATAGGCCCCTGGCAGGGGAAGGGGGTAGTGGTGGCCCAAACTACCAGATGATAAAACACGTCAAGCAATGGAAGACAAGTTTCAGTAAATTTCAGTCTAGGTATAGACGATAGACAGGAGTCACCAACCCAACCCAAGGTGAGGTTATTCTCATAGTGAAAGTCATTCGGATCCCAACAGGGGAGCATGACGTTTCAATGCAAAGTCATCCTTTCTTTTGGGACGTGAGTGTCACTTACCTAATGTGCACATGTAAGTAGCATATGTATTCAATTACACATTAGATGTATATACAAGTAGTACTGTTTCAGAGGAGAAAAGGCAAGAGCAAACTAGAGTTGAGGTTTACTCCCCAAGGATGGAAGTAAGGAATACGTAAACTACACAGCATCAAACAGCAGAAGGAAGCACTATCTTGGTAGCTCCTTGATTTACCGAAGGCCCACTCCTCACCTTGACTCCTTGGATGTGGATGCTGTAAGGCCCTCACCGGGGCCATCAGCTTTGGGCTTGGTTATCACTTAGCTTCCATTCATCAGAAATTGCCGGAGAAGATCCACACCACATGACCGGGAAAATACCTCCAAGTTCTTTATGCTGGGAGAGTCCTCTGGGAACCAAAAAGTTTTACCAAAGGCCTTCAAAACTCTCCTAACTTTCTAATTCTGTATTTTCAGAATACTGTATGAAACTTGGTGGTTAACAGCAGCAATGCCTTTTTCAACTCAGAAAAGGGCAAAGCAGAAATTTCTAATTATCTGAGAGAGATCAGATTTGTTTGTTCCCTGCCCCACCAGACATACGCCCTGTGCTATGCTCTACAGATCACCATCGGAAAGACTCCCATTCGAAAGGAGAAGAGTCTCCCGGGATGTGCTCCGCTGGGAGGGGCCATGGCGCAGGACGGCAACCAAAGATGGCCAGCCCTGTGGCTGTAGCAGAGAGAATCAGAGAATGAGGGACAAGAGGGAGAAGACCACGAATCCAGGGAAGCCCTTAGCGGCCCCAGAAAGCAGGGCTTCGAAGACCACACTCAAGACCCAGGCTTCCCCTTCGGGGGTGGTAAGCAGCTAAGGACAGACTTTGGGCAGGAAGAGGACATCACCACTCCTGCCTGACCAAAAGGTCCCTTTGTGAATGAAGAAAACATTTTCGGAGGGTGAACAGGATCCAGAGAGTACCTTAATTTCCAAATGGTCCCTGCTGTTCTCTCCTTTGTCAGCGAGGCAAGTAACAAAGAGAGGGTGATGGTGTCACCATCATAGTCAGCTCAAGGCCATGAGCAAACCCAGTCCCTACCTCCCCACCCAGTGGCCACACGGCGGCCTTCTGCTGCTCCTGTGGAAAAGGGGCTCAGAGCCGAGAGCAGCACAGGAAAAGTGTGCAGCAAAAGCCAACACGAGTTAACTCGGGCAGTTATTTGTCTCATTTTTCAGAGTCCATCTCAAAAAGCAGCCTTTTCCCATAGCCCAAGACGACGATGGTCACAGCAGCAAAACCACCGCAGGACCTATAGCAACAGTGCCCTGCTTAGCAGCCCTGCTAAACCCTGAATAGTGTCTTGTGTTTTTAATTTTTTTTTTTTTTTTTTTTTGGCTTGCCGAGGAACATCTGTGTTTACATCAGGGAATGTGAAATAGAGGCACGAAAGGAAAAATGGCTAAATATGATTAAAGAGGTAGAATCCGAGTTAGATGTGGCATTTAATCCGTGGAAAGGGAGGCCAGACCCCCTGATGGGGAGCTCCAAAATGGGTAAACACACCAGAATGAAAATAAAAACCAACTCTGACAGCGGAGAAAAATCTTCCCATTTCAGCGCATTTATATATGCCCGGTGTGTCCCATTTCTGGCCCTCACAGCTTACTGCTGGTTTCGAAACATGAACAGGATGAGAGGCATATGGGCGTGAGCAGACACGGAAGACCATTCTTTAACCTGAGCTGTTGCTGTTCTGAATATCACAATTCCTTTAACTCCTCAATATAAAATATAAGGTGTGTATGGGAGAAAAATGGAGATGGCCTTTTTTTGTTTTTGTTTTTTTTTTTAGCAAGCACATTAGAGAAAAACACCCCTTGTCCCTGTACACACAGGTTGCTACAGGCAAATTTCAAAGCATTGAGTCCACATTTTTATTTTATTATGGTGAGACTTGCTACACAGGAAACCCTAAAGGAAAAAGTTGATTGACTTGACTACATAAAGCTTAAAAAAAATTTACATGCTGTACAAGAGTGGTATGCATGTTAAAAAAAAAAATCAGTAATAGGGAAATGAACGATTCTTCAGTCAGGATAGAAATGTTAATTTTGGTCATCTTAACTTTTTGACACTATCATTTCCTTTGGGGAGGGTATACACACTTCTTAACAGCCCTGCAGAATAAGTGGTAGCAAAGAGGGATAACCTGGGAACATGGAGGAGAAAACAGTATTACTCGTTTAGCTTCATCAGTGTACAACCTGGGCAACAGTATAGAGGCCAAGCTTAGAAGATGCCTATGCTTGGTTTAATACTATGCTGTCAGGGTTTTGACATTTTTATTTTCCAAAGAGAGGGAGAGAGACAGAGAGACAGAGCATGAGAGGGGGAGGGGCAGAGAGAGAGGGAGACAGAAGCTGAAGCAGGCTTCAGGCTCTGAGCTGTCAGCACAGAGCCTGATGCGGGGCTTGAACCCACGAACCGTGAGATGATGATCTGATCCAAAGCTGGACCTTAAACGACTGAGCCACACAGACATTTTTTTAAAAGGAGCTCCCAATTTTCATTGGTCTCTGGGCCCTTCAAATTATGTACTGATCCTGCCCTTAAAGTCATACTAACTACCTCTCCACAAATCAGTAAGTTTTGTGCCAAGACGAGCACCAAGATATTTATGACAAGTTTATAGTCTCAAAGTAGAAGTTCAATAGTCAGGTTATAATAAAACAAAGTAGAGGAGGAGACACATGATAGAGACAAAGCTCAAAAAAGGAAAATATTACTTCTTGGTGGAAGGAGGTTAGTACCTTTGCAAGAGACAGGTTTTAGTTGTATCTTAAAAGATTTTGACACTGATGGGAGGTGGGGGAAAAAAAACAAAACAAAGCAACACAAAACAACAATGATGACCACAGAGGCAGTGAGCTGTGTCAGGGTCCAAGGACTGCCTGGGCACAGTGAATTGTCCCGTTTGCCTGGGGCAAGAAGAAAGTAGGCAGGAGGGGCGCCTGGGTGGCGCAGTCGGTTAAGCGTCCGACTTCAGCCAGGTCACGATCTCGCGGTCTGTGAGTTCGAGCCCCGCGTCAGGCTCTGGGCTGATGGCTCGGAGCCTGGAGCCTGTTTCCCATTCTGTGTCTCCCTCTCTCTCTGCCCCTCCCCCGTTCATGCTCTGTCTCCTCTGTCCCAAAAATAAATAAAAAACGTTGAAAAAAAAATTAAAAAAAAAAAAAAAAAAAAAAAAAAGAAAGTAGGCAGGAAAGCAGGTGGTGGTTGGCTGTGTGAGGGCCTTGAACTTGCAGCTAATGAGGCCATGCATAATTCAAGAGCAATTGCGAGCCACTGAAGGGTCAGAGAGAACCAGTTAACCACAGTCATAATTAAGGAAATTAAAGCTGGCCCCAGGCATTGATGGTCCCTTGGTCACCTCTCTGGACTCCCATCCCAGCACTGTCTTCACAAATGGTGAGGACTTGACTCTTTAGACAGTAGATGGATGGAAAGTAAACGTCTGCACCCACCTCTAACTCAACCAGTTAAACTGCACCGGCACTAAGCTGGCCAACATGATACATTCCCACCCTCTGGAGAACCAACTTTACTTATTGAAGGTTTGAATCAGCAGAGCCGGTAACACAAATTGAGGTGAATACAAAAGATATAAGAGTATATGCAGATTCAACTAAAAACAAAAATCCGAACAAACAAAAAACCCTAGCAATAACACAATGAGACTTCATGCCTGAACCAGCCCCTCTTAGAAAAATTTATGTGGGTCATGAGCACTGACACCCCGTTTCCTTGAGAGAATGGAATTATGGAAATCTATGTCGTAAGTGCCCAATGCTTAGGTACCTGAGAGCTTAGGTAGGCTCTGTCCTACAGGTAAGAATTTTATTAATTACCAATCGGGATCTTTCTCTAATACGGTTCCATCAGAAGAAAACATTAAATTGCTCTTTAAGTAAAAGCTTAAAAATGATAATTCATTCTGTCTCCATCTTTCTCTCTTGGTCTCTGTATTCTTTCTATTCTCTTTCTCACACACATACCAGTATAGACACACGCATATGTATCAACAAACACGCAAATATAGATACACACACACACACAGCGTCTGAATAATTTCCTTGCACACTGTACTAAATTCCAAACAAAAGTACATTTCCCCGTCTAAATGTTTCACCCAATCATGTTGAAGAAAAATCCCAACACCCTGATAATTATATTTTAAAATTACCACTTGACATCAAATTAGAGTTTTATTGTTCCTTTAGCAAGAACGTAAAGAACAAATTATGTGGAAATCAAATATGCATAAACAATGAATCAGAAAATAAATGAACTACATAAAATACTCAAGTAAGGAATATTAAGATTCCATTGTAAGAAAATTCCACAGGTATCTGTTATGATGTATCACTGACCCAAAATGCGATTTCGATTTTCTACCTCCCCTTAAACCATTTCTTTCACAAAAACAAAAATAAGCCGTGAAAAAACCAGCTTGATATTCTAGCTCTAAGAAATTACGATTGTAACAGAAAATACGCACCTCTTTAGCAAACGTAATCTGTACGTTATTACTTAAGGATGGTTCTGTTTTCAACGAAAAAATACAAAATAGCGACTTACTGGAAAAAAGTCAGAGTTGTCAATATTCTTTTTAAGGATGAAATAATGTATTTTCTTTAAAATAAGCTTAGAGACAAAGAACTGCATTTCAGTGAACATCGGTGTATTCTTAAGAAATGAAAAGCTGTTTTTTATCCCAGTTCCCATGCTATACTCAATCATGAAAATATACAATATCAAAAGAAAAAAAACTTTTGATATTTGAGAACTACAACAGAAAATGAACTTAAGTGAGGAAATTAAACTTGGGATTAAAGGATAATGAGCTTTTGGAAGTTTTCCATCTTTGTCACCTGACCTTTGACATGGACTCTTACACAAGAGACGATGCAGTCCGGAGAGGTACCATCAACATTTTAATCGATAAATAGTTAGGGATGAACTCAATACCCCTTTTTTGTTCAAGCAAATTCTCCTTTGTTTCTCTGACCCACACTCCCTGACATAATGTCCCAAGTTCTGACTTCGTCACTTAGCATGGAAACTGGTACCAGAACCAGAAAGAAGAAGCCAGTCCAAAGTCTCATGCTTCTACAAATTTGTAGGCTATCAAGACTGAAATGAAAAGAAAAGGCTTCCCTGAGCTGCCTGTCCAGGAAGAGGGTTGAAAAGACCATAAACGCCCTCAGCAGGAGAAAATAAAGCATCCTACCTTTTTAAAAATTCCATATACTCGGTGTGTTTGATGAGTCCTGTCCTCATCATGATTGTTTGAAAACATTGTCGATCGATGGCCCAGAGTTTCACATTCACAAGAGCTGGAGAAAAGAAAAAGAAAACAGGAAAAAAAAATTAGGCAATTTCAACTGTGAACCCCATCATGCAGAAGGGATATGAGTGATTCAGGAGAAGTATGGAAATAATTGACCTTCATTTACAGCTGGTACCCATCATGCTATCCCATTTTGTTAAGAAAGTGAATGTTCCTACTAGCATAAGGTAGTTCATAATTGTCCATCTAGTATTATTGTCTAAGAGGAAGATTCTGGTTCTCTTCTGCCCTTAAGGGAGGAGAATGCCTAAGTCCACAGTGAAAAACTTTAGTGCTTTCCAGACTATCTATGAAGGACATCACATGGAAGCAAAGCAAAATTCACAATTAATCACAACACGCCCTGGTAATTACCCAGAATGGTGTTAATGACTCAAATGATCATGTTTTACTTGTAAAAACTAGAAATGAAAACTCCATTTTCAGGTTTAGGGCTGAATTTAATAGGATAGAAATAATGACTTCACCATGATTTCCACATGAAGCTCATATTTTACAAATTATAACCTGTGCCGGACGCTGTCCTGTGAAGTTCTCTGAGATCTGTTTGTTGAATTTTAATGTCTAGTCTTACCTACGACTGCCTTTGACAATGAATAATAGTGTTCAAACTGAGTATCACGGAATTACACCATTTGAGCTACTGAGCACACGACTAAGAGACAAGTTTTGGAAAAAGGCAGATGCTATAGAGTAACAGAACCACCCAGTAGGATAAACTTTGGTTTTAAAAGAATATACTAAAAATCTCGGTAACGATCTGTGCAATGGGCATGCAAGACACTTATGCTCTCCATTTTTATGTCTGTTTGCAAGTTTTCCTAGTGGCAAATACTTTCTGTTAGCATACAAATAGAGAAAGCCAATTCATAGGTCATACTGGTGGGGAGTGGGGTACCTAAGGGCTGTGCGGGACAAGTGAGTGGAGACAGTTTATAGTTTAAGGAGCCAAACACACAAAGACTGAAGAACACAATTCTCTCTTCTTCCCAGTTCTCAGAGGCAGCCCAGTGTGGAATGAGATCTGGGGGGAGGGGTCAGGGGCAAATGCTGAGTATGAGGCCATGGGTGTGCCTTGCAGGGAGGGACTGGGAGTAACACACAAAGCAAACGGGGAAAATATGAGAAAGGAGAATGCTGTGTTCTAATGTAAACCCTTATCTTCGAATTTTACCTAATTTTTCCTCGCAAAACTGTTTGAAGCTAAGGAACTAGAACATGACTTCTCTCTGGGCCAGCTCTTCATTGAAAAAAGAAAAAGGATGCTTGGTTAACTAGAAAAGGAACAAAGCAGCAAGGACCGGTATGCGCATGACTCCGCTCCAAGTATCTTTTAAAAATGAGCCATCAGCAAAAACAAAGATCCTCACACAGGTGCTCTCCCAGCCACATTCAAGTTCCTCTGCCGAATCCGAATCCGGGCTCCTTTCCAGAACACCTGTTTGCTTGAGACAAACCCAAAGACTGGATGATGCAACCATAAAGGACTGCCAATTCAGGAAAAGATTCACAAGAAGGAGCATCTTTATATAACTGACAGAAGCTGAGCTAGGAGGGAGACAGAGGAGGTGACATCCTGTGCGGGGAGAAGAGCCTGGCGGGAGAGGGGTGGGGGGGGGGTTGGGGCGGGGGGAGTCCAGGCAAGGATCAGACAGACAGGAATGGCTGAGATTCTGCAGGCTTCTCTGATCTTTGAGAGCAGGCTGCTTGGGGCCCTGGAAGTCAGGCATAGGAAGCGGGGATTAATGTGATGAACAAAACAAAGCTATTAGAGATCTTAAAGACAAAACACAGCCAAGAACCTGAATTTCATTGAAAAACTTTTTAATATGAAATTTATTGTCAAATTGGTTTCCATACAACACCCAGTGCTCATCCCAACAGGTGCCCTCCTCAATGCCCATCACCCCCCCCTCCC